>NC_071327.1:26151641-26452167 GCF_943734725.1 Anopheles marshallii | reverse complement strand
TGTCCTTTTTGCTGAACGACAGATTGCGGAAGGACCACTTCTTCTTGGGTTTCTTCGGCTTCTTGCTGGCCTCATCTGCCGCTGCTGGCGCTTTGCTATCGTTTAGTGATTCATCGTTGCTGCCATTTTCGAGCGTTTTATTATTCGCATCCGATTCGCCTTCCGAGGTTGGAGATACGGCGGTCACACTGGTGTCGCCACCGCCACCGTCGCCACCCTCTTTGTTGGTCTTTTCTGTTGTGGAGTCCTTTTCATTTTCGGCCGCATCGGTTTCCACTTTCGTTTCCTGCCGTTGTGTTATACCGGCACACCAAATTCAGTCCAGGGTGTAAGTCGCGGGATGTTGCACGGGAGCCAAAGGACCACACAAAACATAACACGCATCAGACATACAGAACGAAAACATTCCCAAATGGTGGTTCGGTGTAATGTGTGTGGAACGCACGATGATTATGAATTAGTATGTGTGGCGAATGCGATGCAGAGTAACGTATGGGGGACGCAAACGTCATGGAGAGAGAAGAAAAAGATTGGAAAACAATTATTAGTAAGGAATGAATTTATGGGAAGTGACAAAATCATTTATTATATTATAACTATATTATACTGTTTAACGCTATGTAGTAAAATTGAATCTGTTATACATTTATATTACACTCACATCAATACATGGTATGATTTAAACACTATTCACACCGAATTTCGTTAATAATTGTTTATGAAATAGTCTCATGCCACTAACATAACACTGAACTGTGTAAAATTTATAAGTCATTATAATAAAATCCGGTTTATGCCATTTTGTTATACAACACGATCATTTTTTAGCTCGATTGGAGCACGGAACGGGGTTCATTTTTGTTTTGCGCCTGATAGTATGCAATTCTCCGTACAGTATTTTTGAACGTCGACAAACGTTACACTCCGTAACGTGTTCATCCTGCAAACGCAGAACAACATTTGTGGAGCGTCAGAATTTTAATAACGAATGCTGAGATAACCTCACCACCTCTCCGGTACACAATTCATGGGTATAAAAACAATCGAGACTCAAAAAAAAAAAAAACTCTTCTTCCGGTGCATACTAAATAAAGAATTTTGCTAATTACACTACTGCGAAAACTTTGCTGATTACTTCCGAGGGTTTCTTCAAGCAGGACGTATTAACGTTGATAACCGTTATCTCCAACACAGGCCGAAAATAGAACTAAGATGCTTTTACAAATAGTCACTGTTGTGCTATTTGATGATACTACAAACTATATTTGGGCGCCACTTTGCTATCAGTAACAACCATTCCAATGAAACTAATTCATAGTTTGTTTCAGGCGTGGTTGAGAAAGTACAACAAATTTGTTAACTTTCGTAACCAATTGAGAAGAAACCTTTTGCTTTATAAAGGAAACACATCAACTGTCGCTGATAGGTTTCGTCATTATCGCTTTTTGTTGAACGTTGTTGATAATCCTTATGCCTCACTTCATAAAGTACAATTATTTACAAAACCTCTTTCCCACTCGGTCGAATCATGGGCACTGATAACTCTGGACACGGGATGAATCACTTTCAATCGGCGTGGGCAGATGCAAACGACGCAAAATACTAATTGCTCCAATCATCTTCCTTTCTGCCACGGGGGCAAAAACTACTATAACCGTATTCAAGCATTTCCACCAAGCGCTATCACGCGTTGGCTAGTCTGGTCCGGAACATAACCTCATCCCCAGTGTAATAGACAACATTTGTTACCTTATCTTGCGCCACCAGTCTAGGCCAGCAGCAAGACGCAATAGACAACACCGGGCCCTGAGTGCATAACCTTTCGCACAATCAACAAACCGAACTACGATCGTGAGTAGGCTGCTGCTCCCGGTGCAGGAGGAAAAGAATTATGATCATGCACCATCGGTTTTGCAGCGAACAGGATGAACGTGCAGGCTGACATGCGAAATAAAATGCCGACGCTTGCAGTCTCGCAAATGCACTTTAGCTTTGTTTTTTTTTGCACTTTCCAACTGCGGTCGGGGGATAACGCACTGCGCTGCTGCAATTAAAGCAAAGCGAAACAAATGGGCCAAGCGGGCCACGGCGTGTGCTTTAAGCGCCATCGCAATCGAAGAGGTACAGTTATGATCGTGATTATTTTAAATGAGAACAAAACAACTGAACCTCGACGTTCGGACACTAACGCGTCCCGGGGCTGCGTTGGCTGCTACGCGCACTTTGATCAATCATCTTTCTCCCGTAAACATGGCACACACGCTTTCGGTTCATGATGTCCGCGTGCCTCGTTCTATATATGTAGACCAACGTGCACTAGATGTTTGGAAACAAAACCCCAAAGCGATTCAAACAACCAATCGAGGATTTCGAGGTATTGATTTGCTCATCCACGTCACTTCCAATTAATCTCTATTAACGCAGCTGGAGCTTGTGCACGCATCGCTTCTGGAAGGTGAGGGTGTGCAGCTAAGCTCGCTAAGTTGTAACCTTGTTTACGGTGTTAACAACTGTTGAACCTGCCATAACATCCACCCCCACGCAGGCGAAGGAATGTGTACGCGGAAGAATGGTAGATTATCACTGCTGTATCGAGAAAAGAAATCATAAACATCCCAATTAATTGGATTTGAATTGCCATTAGGGTAACAATAATTAACCGTGGCTCTGCAAAGAAGGTCACGCTTGGCCGTGGTAAGGATACAGAGTACAGTATAGATGCACTGGGAAAAATTGAATAATGAAGATAACACAAAACTTCAAAAACGTCTAATTATGCTTCAGAAGGAACATCCAAATTCTTCCGTCCAAATTGTTAGCTCGTTAGGACCAAAGTCCAATTCTCTGAAGAATGAATAATACTTCATGTATTCATGAACTACATGTATTATTACACCAGTGTTTGATAGTAGTTAACAATATACAAAGTTAAAATGAAACTTTCAACTTGATTTTAGCATAAGGAATTAAAAATCTAAGGTTTCTCAGATATTATCAACAAGACAAGATCTTAAAAGCTTTTCCTTCTGAGGTTGCGTATCAGGGTCTTTTCCTCTTTACATACTTCCCTAAGCAATACTCGTGTTTAGGGGAGAACTAATGAATGAATAATACCTGTATTGCCGTGCGTGCGTAAACTTCGTCCAGCGAGATTCCAATCTGCACGGTACAAGATACGTGTGGACCCAGCAGAGCATTGAATCTCGAAAGTAATCATTACCGTTAGAATGTTACGTCCTCCCGCAGGCCCATGTTTTCTCCAGCGGCACAATGCCGGCAAAACCCTTTAGCTATCCATTACCGTGTGCTGGTAATTGATTTAGAAAGCTATAAATCAAACATGTACGCATACGCGTGCTCCTGAGCACCGATGAAAAGTGTGAACAAGAGTGAAAAGTGCACTCATACCGTTCTGCTGCTACTACTGTTTCGTCGACGATGAAAATGGTTAAGTTTCCCTTTTTTTCTCACGACTGTATCCACCAAACCCCAGGCACGCATATTGGCGAAGGAGAACACTTTCTTTCTCGCACGGCACACACACCGCGCGATGGCGGTATCTTATACACATCATCATCGTCAACTGACGATAACTATTATGCACGCTTCAATTCGCAAAGATGCAACGAAGCAAGGAGCCGTATATTCCGGCCCAACGCCTCACACGGCTAATCTGACGCTGGGCGTTCACAGTTCGGGCCCAAGATTCATCTTAAGAAGTTCCTATAATTACGGGGCCCGGTGTGTGCCGTAGCTCTGGCAAAAGTAGCATGGTACGATTTTGTTCTGTGCGGTTAGCGGCAAAGGCTGTAATCAAATTGCTTCGCTTGATCGCTGTCGATTTAAAACCACTTCTTGTTGGTGGGATGCAAAATATATTTAGATTGTTTATCTGTAAAAGCAGTGCATCCGATCGCATTTCCATTGCTTTGTCGTGATAGCATCCTTTTGCACTGCGTAGGAAATACCTTTGTTGTTTCTTTACACAGGAATTAAAAAAAAACGCATGAGACAAGTGACATCTACTTTTTTTCTACCTCTGTCTTATGTCTAGAGCGCATCTACTATGACGACCCGCATTCAGCCCAACCGACATCCATTGAGGAAAAAGTGTAAGCGTGCGCTGCATTGACGCTTCCTGGTGCAACAAACGCACAAATTATATTTAGAAATAACCAATTTCTTCACGCTCTTTCCTGCCTGCCAGATGGAAAGGACGGCAACATGAAGAATTAATTGATCAAGAGCTGGTAATCAATGCCGTTCGCCATTCGTTGGTAAAGTGAACAGAACAACACAAAGAAACTATTGCAATTCAGTTTCACACGCCCAACGTCACAATGGAAGGTGTCTGTTTTGCTATAAAATCTAAACGATGGACGTTGCGCAATTGCATCTAATTGCGCCCTTATTAATAGGGGAAACTTCAGTTTGGAACAGACAACTACAAAGAAATGTACATAAATTATGTATTTAAAAGCGAAAAAATCTACTGCACTTTGTGTTAGTAAATAATTAATATAAATAGGCAATTCAATAGACAAATGTGTATGCATTATGCATGGTAATTAGACAAAAAGGTGATTTCTGTGTTATTATTTTGTTTTCTTCAAACCCAAACTTCAAAACAAACAAAAGACATCACAAAAACCTATGATGATGGTTTCTAAACCATTACACCGAAGAAAAATCAGAATCAGATAAACTTCATACAGATGAACACAAATCATGATCAGGTTAAAATTTATCTTTCCATAAACATTTACTTCTATCCACTGTCCTTTCGTAGCCCGGTATTCGCTTGTCTCCGGTGGTAAAGGAATTCCACGATGCCTTTAATATCGGTTTCATTTTTTATTCCATCCGTATGCGTATCATTTATTACATAAAAGACCACACTACGATATCACGTTTCAAATTGAACTTGAACCTGTGGTTGCCGCCGTACTTCGAAACTGGCGGTAGCACCGTGTAACCGACAACAAACAGCGGAACGTGGGACAAGAGGAAAAGTAAAAAAAAACCGTCAAAAAGCAATGCCATAACTAACGATTGAACTTTCTCTAATTAGCCAGGCAGAAGAACACGGAAACCGGGCAACCTTTTTCACGCCAGCATTATAATTTTCTGTCCACGGTCGTTCTCCCCTCATCTTTCACAGGTTCTAAAAGATTATTTAACGTCTATAAGTCACGCAATAGGGAAGCTGCTGAGCGGGGTTTCCTTTTTTTTTCTTTTTCTCAAACGCATCACACACCGTGTGGCTGTGTGTTTCGAAAAAGGGTACCCGTGTGTAGGAGAAGCTGAAATCACAAAGGAAGCATTTGTTTATACGTCTAGAATGCGTGCATGTGTCGACGTGGTATAGAAAGAATGCATCCAACGCAAAGGGAAATTGTTATGCACAAAAACTTTTCTAATTAACATTACCAGACCCAAACTCTTTTGTTAGCTGTTTTTGTTCTTAAAACTTTACGAAACGTTAAATGCGGGTGTTTTCAACTTAAAGGAAAAATAAATAGTATTTCTTTTGCACTAAAAACGTTACCGACTGTCGGAAAGATAAACCAAGCAATGTAACTGATGTCAAAACCTGTATTACCACTGTGTGACTTCCTCGTTTGAAAATCTTTAAATAAATTCCTTAATTTACGATCATGTTCTCGAACGCGACCGGTATTTCCCCCTTCGTCTGGCATTAGTTTTTTTTCCCCCGGGAGGAACCGTGAGATTTATTTAACGCGTGCGACGCTTCGTCTGCACGTGCACCCCACGTTCAAAAGCGAACCTGTGCGGCTGTATGGTAAGTAAACAGAACACCTAGAGTGCAGCAGCAAGTGTAACACCATTCGGAAATGATTATGTGCATAAAAATCTTGTAAATTATTTCTTCTTCACATAAAACTAAATTAACAAACAACGCTTGGTGAATTACTTTCGATCAGAAAATGAATATTACCGACGCTGAAATGGTCTAAATGAAATATTTGATGGAGGTTCCATGGATTGAACGAAACGTGTTGCACAGGTCTAGCAAAGAAAACAATCTTTACGATACGCGTGTATGCTAATATCGTGAAAATTATCACCTCTATTAGACCGACTGCACTTCTAATAAACTATGCATATAATGTGCACCACCACCATATTCTCGTTTCTCACGTCACGACCAACCAACCAAGCGAGCAGCAGCGGCGGCAGCGTGTATTTAAATCCATTTTACTCCTACGCGTACACGCTTAGACCATCGGGAGAAATATTTCAGAGGATTATGACACTAAGAGGATGGTTTCTCTTTCTATTCCATTTCTGTAAAACCATAACAAACTGAAACCGTTCCGCTGCTTTAGCCCGACGACAAGTTCATAATACAACACGCCGCGCCAAACGAATGCCAAGGTCTCGGATTACGTGAGGTAGGTCAGTGTCTCGCTACGAGGTGGTCCGCCGTGCCCGTCGATAAATGGACACAAAATATCGCATTAATAAAACACTGTCCGTATAAGGTAATTTGCGTGAACTACGCTTTAAACAAATGCGACAATTCTATTTAATGGTAAAGTGAAATGCAACCTAGTTAAAGAATAAAAATGCTTACAGTTTTTAAACACATCAGTACTAATGGGTAAGGAAATATTGAACAAAACTTTATATTGTACTGTTTTATACTCACATTCTCGCCATCGTTGTGTTGAGTATCGCCATTAGCTTGTGCTTTCAGCTGATCTACCTCTCCAATTTTTTCCAGCTTGCCAGTTCCTTCAGCGACCACTCCTTCCTTGGCCGGGTCTGTGGTTATGTTTACGGAACGCTTACTTTGTGCCAATCCCATTTTTTATATCTTTGATGAAGCTTTTATCTGCAAAGAACCAAAACAGAAACATAATTATTATTCACAATTATATTGTCGAATCATTGTATTGTCTAAATGTAGCAACGACATCTTATTCAGTGTATTTTCCCCATGAAGCTAAGGGGTTTATACAATATTTGTACATTTGCGTAGACATTCCAGAAATAATTTCATTCTAATCACATAAGAAACTAGTCTATAATGGAAGTTACGATCGAGAATTTTTTTTTTGTTCCCTCGAGTGTTCTTTAACCGCCCATGCTATGCCTGATAAATTAATCGATGTATTAATACATCTTTTGCGTAACAAGTAAGACAAACGATATTAAAAAAAAGAAAAGCATAAGAAGCACATACATAACATTCCAAATCAATTAACTTTGGACAGCTATTGGGCTTCAATTTCAAGATTAATGATCCATCGTAACAGTCAAGTGGTGGTTGCCTATAATCCTCTGCATCATATGCTTCTACTGAAGCGCGCTTACTGCCCTAATGAACTGTTGACGTCAACTTGCCGGCAGCTCGACGTTTGTTGTTTAAATTCCTGTTTGGCTGATTTTAATTGAGGTGAGCATATTAATTTTTTGGTTCCTCTTCTAGAGATGCTGATTCGACTATACAAATCTGAGTTCCAATGCTGATAAACGTATACTTGAAGTGATAAAAAATTTACGAATTTACGAATTAGATTTAAATCTTTTTCTCTGGCTAACTTTAGTCTAAGTTATAAATGCTTCATTGCAAGCTATAAAATGTAGCAAAATTATTAACCTGATAGTAAAATATTTTCAATATATTTCGTCAAACAAAACCAAACATGAAAAACTAGTCTTGAATGTGACCATCGTTAAAATCACTTAGCAGAACAAATTTTGTAAATGTCTTCATTCGTTTCCGTTACGCCGAGTTCTACCGAGCGAGAAACGCGGTTGTATAAATATCAATAGAGCCCTACCATGTGACACATTCCCCCTTGTCGATGTCACCAAAGGGTGCACTTCCGTCGCAATACTGACAAGGCAGAACCAGGCTGCCATCGCAAACCGTTGAAACATCGACCGCAAATAAAATAGGGCTATAACATTTTATGCCTCTCTGGCAAGGGCAACAAAAGCTAACCTTCAAGATGTTGTGGGATAGTATCCGCACGGTGTAATAAACAAGAACAAGTGTACGCTAAATGAAACTTGTTCAGATGGAACTTCATAAAAGGAAATTTCTTGTGTACTATTCGAAAAATGCGAATTGGTATTTGTAGCAGCTACTTTTATGAATTATTGGATATAAACGTTATTTCTTTTGTGCACAGAAGCGAAAAAATCCTTTTGTTTTTCAAGACCCAAGCAATGTTCTAGACATTAAACCTTTGCGATTGGAAGTAACGACCATGCTAAGGTAAATATAATAGCAAAGATTGCAATTTTCGTTTTATTTTCACTATCTTTCCATATACTAATAAGATACTTATGCTCATGCTCAAATGTGAACCGCAACTGTACAGAATTATTTGCTCCCAAGCGATAATATTTCTGTTCCCCAAACAACATTATTTTACTTCGCTCTACTCGTCTAAACCAGCGACTGACTGGAATTTACACATTATCAATGTTTACGACCGCTTTAACAGCCCTTACAATAAAATATTACTACAGCACTGTCTAGTTCCTGATAATTTGAACGCAAAGCGAATCGCTGAATGATACCAACCGGAGGTAAACACAAATTAAATCCCTCTGCCACCGGAAGAGCAACCATTTAAGTGAAATCACTTAAACATTCTTTGAAATTTGCATGAATCACCAAAGCCGCGTTGTGTCATCAAATATTGGATAAAGCTCTGTTTTGATGTTTAGCTGACAACGCTGCACGATGTTTCTATACGATGGATGGGAATGGTGATGATTCAGCGCGACACCAAACGAAAATTGCTACATATCAGCGAGAAGGGCAGAGCCCAGTCGCGCGGTCGCAATAAAATTTGTGAGAATGTTCTAACAATTTCAATTAAACAAGTGCGCCCCACCAATGCCATCGATCCGCAGTTTATATGGGGAGGTGGGTGAGCAGTTTAGATGATGTTGCAAAAGTTGTCTCGAGCAGCCATCCACAAGGTGTGCCACCCTCGCAACGCATAAAAAACATAAGCTAAGTTCTAATAAATGCAGTATGCAGCTTCAGCCGTACCTCAGCATTGCTACCTTTCCGCGGACGTCAACGTCACGAAGGAACGCAAGCATAAAATGTTTTTTTCCTCCGCCCTAAGACGGCGACTTTGGTTGGGTAAAAATGGTTATGTGGTATTTCTTGAAAAAAAAAAAGAGGTCAAGACCGATTTGCTGCGCGCTGTTCTTTGCAAAGCTAGAATCGACCACCGGTGGGGGTCATTCCGGTGAGTGTCTCCATCATGGGGTACGCAACCCAAACCTCTTAAGGTAATGAAAATGTCCGATTTGGACGTTCTTCCGGGTTTTGTTGCTGGTTGCGCAGGATGCTACAGATAGACCGAATGACACGTCCGAACGCTCCTCCTTTGACTGATCCCTAAACCTAGTCCAATCCAGCGGCGGTGCTCACCGGTCGCGACACGGCGGCGATACCGGTACGTGCAGGAAGCCAGGAAACGGTGCCGTAAACCGTTATGTTTAATCAGCGTAGCTAGAGCGAGCTCGCGCGCACATAACCGTACATTAACGTGGTAATCTTGTTGTTATTATGTTTTGATGGTTGGCTTTATTATTCCGGGTACGGGGTGCCGCTGATCGCCTGGGGAAGAATCAAGGAACGCGTTACAAGTGATACGAAGAAAACAAAATAAAACTTGCCGCATGGGAAGAGCGCAGCTATGAACAAAAAAACATATTCAAGAATACGATAGAGAGGCTTCCTGCTACTTCATTACAGCCTGATTGAGGCAGTGGTACCGAAGGTGAGAAAAGGTGTGTAAGTACTGGGTGCCCCAACAAAGTTGCCGAGAGTACCAAGCAATTCTGTACCATAACACAATTTTCTAAGCCATCCCCTCGATCGGACGACCGAACGGGACCTGCCTGTACGCTGTTGATTATAGCGGCGAGTCAGCACGTTTGAACAGCAATCTAGAAAATAGCTCTGAATGAACGTGATTTGTCAAATGTGCAACCTTGACGAAATTTCTTGACGTGGGAAAAACTTGAGCGTCATGAACCAATGCGAGTGGTGCTATTTTGTATATGTTGCAAACTGTATAATAATAAAAAAAAATGGAACACCTTCTGTTGGTACAATAATTTTGTAACAGTAACAAATATTGTACAAAAATAATTGTACTTCAACTAGCTAGTCTACAATACCAACTGAAAGCTGAAAATTAAATCAAGTACTTTGAGTGCCTGAACGCGGAGGGCTTAATTTACTAATCTATTTCGTGCGTATCTACAAAATACCGGTTTAGTTTCATATTTTTCGTCTTCATGTTTTTCACCCCAAACGATCCTCTTCCATGTGGGTTCAGCTTGCTGTTGAGCTTGATCTACACTTGGCGGCAGGCGTGTGCACCATATGTTGGGTGGAGACAAACCTCCACACACCGGCAGCACTAAAACTTCCTTTAAATGGCGAAAAACCGGAGAAGGACAAGAACAGCGACCCGTTTACGACAAGCAACAATATCACCACAGCAAGAAGAAACACAGAGCTCAAGCAGCAGCAGCTGCTGCTTCTGTTCTGCTGCTGCTGCTGCACACACACCCGGGGCTTTGGGTTGGTCGGCCGCGGCACAGCTCAACACGGCAATGGGGAGCCGTACAACGGCTACATACATACGAACATACTTTCCATGCATTCATTCGCGATCGCGCGCATCCATCGTTAATGACCTTGGGGCGGTCGACGGCACTGAGAGATGTGTGGCCTGGCAGAATTACCACACCAGGTTGCTGCTGCCGCGTGTGGTTGCGCGCCTCTGCGCTAAAATAAGGCATTAGCGGTGAAGGGCAGAAGCCTTCCACCCTGAAAGAAGTGACGCGCGCGGTAAAGGCGAATATCACGAGAAGACAAGTTTTCCGAGAGAATGCATCTGGTGACAACTGCGCGGCAAAGGAGGTACGGCCGTGTTTGAAAAATGGCAAGTCACAACGACTGAAACAGAACGTGACTAATCCGTTCGAGTTTATTTCTGGCCTTAAATCCTCAGAACTCGTTAATCAGTTCCCGTTAATTGTATTGCTAGAGGACTTATAAGCGAATATTATTATCGCTTGTATGCTTATAAATGTGACAATACAGCCTTAGACATGTTTAAAGAATTGCTGCTAATTATAGCGTATATCTCACAAATTTAAGAATTAATTAGTGTCTATTAAATTTAAATCCATGTAACAAACGACAACGTCTATTTTTTTATTTTGTATTTCTTGAAACGGAGCAATTTAATTTTTTTTTTTTTGCGATTAGCTCTTCCGAATTGCGGCACTGCTGAGGTTTCTCCATAAGCTGCGATCGGTGTATAAACCCACCAATACTTCATCTTTGTTTCTTTGTCTGAAAGGGTTCCACCGTAAGGCTTTTTTTTCGGACGGAATTTATATTTAAAAAAACATCACCTCTTAAACGTACACCTGGATAAAAAAAAATACCTTAGGTAATGTTTCACATTGTCTCATACAGAAAAATGAAACATGTGACAACGATACTTCCGGCACACAGAAATAAATAACCACAGACTGTGTGACATGTGGGCAAAACTACGCATACGATGTCTTCCGATGCCGATAGCTTCAACATTCGGCCACCAAATCGCATACAAGCAAATAAGCTAAGTGCAAACGCCAACTGACACACAGCCATTGGGACTCAACACCTTTAACGGGTTAGGTCAAGGGACCAGCCCATTACTACACCTCGCTATTAGTATGCAAATTCAGTTAAACACACCGAAACAGGAATTTCATCAACCAAACCCGCAGTTTTGCAACCATCCGTCCGAAGACGCCATAAAATAATGGTCATAAAAATAGCATTCGAACATTCGAACTGCCGCTCCCCTTCCATATAGTCTGGTCGTTTCTTGGCCGAAAACCTTACACAGACCCGACACGCCGCTGTCTAACGCAATGCACGGGACAGGAACTGCGGTAATGAAAAAAGTAATATCCGCGAAATTAAAAGCCTGTAAAGTAACAAAACAAACAAACTAAGAAGGAATGCAACGACTGGCACTGTCAATAATGCTCCCCTCTACACCTCTAACTGGCAATCTTACGGTGTACCTTATCAGTGCAGCCGGAGGTATACCGGGAGCCCAAAGAACTAATCAATTTCCAGGTGTTTTACGATCGGACCTCCGCACATTGCAAAAGGGCAACCCAGCACACGATTGGAGATTCACGTACACGTGACCAACCATCATCAACTTCATTAGAACGGAGAAGCAAGTTTATTCGTGATCGAATTTTATTGCGCACTTTTTACCTTTCGGTGATATACTGATCGAACATATTAAGTTTTCTTCAGCCTATTTCACGGTGAGATTGACCAACATCGATCGTTGTTCTTTCTCGAATTCTTCCACCTCGTATCGCATCACAATCCAAAACCAAAATGATGAATACCACCGTGCTGCCACAAATAACAAACAACATCATCAAGCGTTACAGAGAGAGAGAGAGAGAGAGAGAGAGAGAGAGAGAAAAAACCACTAACAAACAAGACAGTGCAGTCTCCAAGAACGAAAAACATGGATGCTAATCAAATTTTTGCAAAAGTCACGACATTGTTGATGGGTGTTCTTTCATTTTTTTTCGCGTGTGCAAATTGATCAGTTGCACGAACTTGTTTTCAGGGCCAGATTGCGCCCAATGCGGTCAAGAATCGACAGCAACAATAATAACCTGGCTGATACGTTGGCAGATAGGAGCACCAAAACAGCCGTAAAAGCTAGACGAACTCCAAACTGCTAGGCTCTTGAATTTTAACAATAAATAAGCACTCACACTTACCAACGAGGACATTCGTGGTACTCCAAATAACATTCATAAATATGTTAATTTACTTAACGTTCAGTACGTTATCTAATAGCCAGATCATACATTATTTTCGGGACGGTATATCAAATGCCACACATTAACTGTATAAAAATTTAATAGACTGTTACAAGTCCTTATCGTGCGTCGTGTAACGTGCGTAAAATGCTCTAAGGTATTATGGTTGGGGCACCGTTATGAGTGTGAAATCCGAAACGTACCGACTCTTTATCAATATAGGCACGCAGAGTACATACACAAAACAGAAGCCAGCATTTGCTAAACCATCCACGTTCCAAACGAGAGGTTGATACACAATCATCTTCACCGCTTCCATGCACGAATGTCTATCATTACTGTCACATCCGTAAGTATTAGCATAATTTGATAACATCTCTCACTGTCATACTTCAAATTAACCCGGCTATTGCCAGCATAGGAAATTCAAATCGATCGAGCTGACGTATGCAACATACTGGTCGGTAGGCGAAATCACCTGATGATAATTTAATTATATTTAATTATTTTCAGTCATTTCTCCTCATAATCTTATCAGATTAAATGAAAAATGTGATCGCCAGACTTACTGAAAGAGTATATAGAGCTAGGGAACTAATTCTTGAAGGTATGTAGTGGAAAAAATAACTTCGACATCAATAAGAACATATTACAAACTATTCCCATGGCTGTTGTTCGTATGTTGATTCGTTATTCATTTTAGTCAACGTTCAAGGCACTGGTGAACGAATCACCGAACCATCAGCAATTTACTTCTGGCTTATTGGCATTAGGCTCTCGCTGATGATAGCCAATCAACGAAATCACTGGGAAAATAAAGTGAAGATTCGGAATCGTTTCCTGAATATCAAATCGGTACGCCTGGCTGGCAGCTGAGTTCCTTCCATGCAAGAGGCATAGTCAGTAATACAGAAACTCAGCCACAATCGCACACCACGCTCTTAACGAATGAATTATGACTTCATGCTCGTACGTCAACGTACGGTTTCGGCCTCAAGTAGAATGCTAAACGCATCACACTCGTGAGCAGAACAAAACCGAACGAATGCGCGTTGTGAAAGCGACCACATAGGTGATATATCGAGAAAACGGTCGGGAAAGAAATTAATATTTCAATAACATTACATCCGCTGTCCAGCAGCAAGGGGCGGGCGCAACCACGAAGGTAACCAGAATATATAAGTGAGAAAAAGAAACACATCGGTGGCGATTCGTATCACGTCAAGTGGGAATCGAATGTGTGTGTGGAGAGAAGAGGATCCCGATTTGATGAGCCACACATCAAGACGTCATTCCGTTTCCATTTCCGGAACCAAGCATTTCCGTTCGCTTTCCGCATCCGTTACGGTGTGAGCTAATGCCACAAAAACCGAACCAAGACATGAATCCGACGAGTGTGATTAGCCGAAAAAGCTCCTATCGATGGAAATATCGGAAACGTCGTTAGATTTAACAAAGCATTTTTGATAAGATTTTTGTCAATGAACTAATTCGTTTGCGTTAGCTGAGTTACAGAAAATAAATTGCGAAAAAATTTCCGAAGTTGTGAATTTGTATATATTCTTGCCATTCATTCTTGTCCCACAAATTAATCTGTAATTGATTAATGATATCGTCGAGCAATTTATAAGGCAACACATTTTCACTTCCTAGTAAGAAATGAGCTATCAATGCTACATCAACGATGCGCATAGCTGTGTAAAATGGGGCGTTCTTAAGCCCATAGCGATAATAGCAGTTCTGACTACAAAATCAATTAATCTTCGTGACATGTAATCAACGCGAACCCCTGTCCTATGCAACATCTCTTATCATCCCTAGCCATCACGTAGCCAAAACTTCACAGCTCTACCGCGTGCGCGTCGAAACCGTTGCGTCCCCAATGCCAAGGATTCATCTTTCCGGCTATGAATTTGTTTGCTGATGATGTTTTGTGATGTCGATGGGGCGTTGAAAACCGAGAAAAAGGGATTGTATACACTGACAAGGGCCAATGAAAGTTAGATAATCTAGCAATAGCTCGTCCGCTATGCGAAGAAAGATAGAATTTTCCTGACAGACAGACTTCTACAAAGCAGCGAAACTAGCGACGACCTCAATATAGTCATTGACAAATAATCGCTTCTTTGGTAACCGCTTCGGAAGGGTTCATCGTAAGGGTGTGTGGCTATGGTTGGACAACCATGTTTTGCTTTGGAAACTTTCATTCTTCTTTCATAGATATTGGAAAGGACAAGCTCAATTCTTCAGCTACATTTTCTTATTGAATGAATTTAATTATTGTTATTCTAAACGCAATTTATTTAAATGTAATGTTAATATAACTCCGCAAAACATTTAAAAAATAGATTATTTTAAGTACCATTTTCTCAAGCAATAATATGTCAAAACTCAACTGTCAATCGTTGTACTTTTAAGTTGTTAACTATCCAATGGTATACTTTCAACTCTTTTCAAAACCCAACTGTCGAAAGGGAAAGCTTGGTGTTCCCGTTAGGAAATAGTTTTAGTTCTTCGTTTTACGAAACATCTTTTCCCAACCATGACTCATCGTTCGTCTGAATGGCATCCTGAACAAACCCTCGGGGCGATGGCGAGGAAAAGTAGGTGTACAATGTCAAAAAAAAAAGTACGGCCTCACAATCATGATGTGCCTTTGCACGTGGCCAAGGGTTAACCAACATTACTTTTAAAGTCCATGTTTTATTCATAATTGTCTTCCGTGTTGAGAGTTGTCGCTGGCGAGAACACCATCCAGTACCTTCGCGTGGCCCATCTCGCCACACCGTGTAGGATGGTAACTGGATCCAGCTGGAACTGAACGAAGGGTTTTGGAAAGCTACCACATGCTTTTATCTTCCTCTCGTGTTTTTTTTTCTTCTTCACAATACAATGTTCAACGCCCGGATCGAATCGGGGGGGGGAAAACTTAACGAGACAATAAGATAATAAGGTGAAGGTAAAAGAACCTTCCTGTTGTGTCTCGTAGCAAATGCAAAACGATCACTGCCGAAACCCGTGGGCAAAAGCGTTAAGAAAAGGGTTGCTGCACCGTCGAAACATGCTGTCGTCGTTGCGTGATAGGAGTGTGTGAGTGCGTTTTTTAATGTTAAATTCATCAACAAATCGAGAGATCGACCACTATAAATTATCATGTCGACAACATTTCACTGCCACCGCCCACAAGCGCAGACACGAATGTTGCCGTTATGCCACCGGAACATTTTTTTTGAATACCGCCACAGCATGATGAATGTTTTTTTTCAATCTTTTTCTTCTTTATCGACACAACAACCTCAAGAGGTCTAGGCCTGCCATTTCTGACTTTCTTTGACTTTTTTTTACCCGTAGGTGGATAGTCAGTCCTGCGTATGGAGGATGGGTCCGGATGGGATTTTGGACCGGTCCTGTCGGGTGAAGACCGGCGCCGCTACCAATACACCACCGGCCCGGTTTTTAAATAGTGCCCCAAAAAAAGAAGATAAGGAAAAAAACGAGGTGGAGTCATTCACGCCACAACTTGAACCCTTGTGTTTTAGATCGCGATTCTTTATCTAGTGAAAAGAAACCCGAGACAGCATAATACATTATTAATAATACGATTTACCATGTCGAATTGCAGAACCATTGTAAATATTGTTGTTCCAACAGACATTCCGTGAAAAGCTTTAAATTTACGACTTCCACAACTTAATAAAACATGTTGCAGAGCTGAACAGAACATTGCAAACGAATGCTCATCTCAATCTAACACGTATTCTACAACCCGGTTTTGTTCGCTACTGACGGTAGGAAGGGGTTGCAGAAATAATATCAACCGCAATAAAACAGTACAACAAAAACCCACGATGATCCCGATAATAAAATTGCTGCCATAAGCTGTAACGTGGAAATACTATTCCAACACACACACCGCACCACAGATGACGGGAAAAGAATGTGGCATGAAGGCGGCGAGAGAACACTGGGGAGGTTCACTCTTCACGTCCCGTGTGTGTGAGGTGAGCGAGTGGAATGAATGCGCGCACAGAGCCTAAAAACTACAACAGGCGATCTCTCAACCGGAACGAACAAAAAAAAAATACCAAAAGGCCATTAACCGGGAGCCACGTGGACTCCCAACCCCGAATCTGTATAAATAATCAACAACGCCTTTTAACCGACCTCCCGAAACAAAGTTCGTATGCACGCCATCTAACATAACCCCTTCTTTCCCTTACCCCGACCCCCTCCAACACACACACACGGGCGGAAATTACCGTAGCAAAAAAAAAATGCGCGGTTGCATACGCGGCCCGCCGATTTGGAGTAGATTCTGGAGTGTAAACAGCGAACATATACATACCGGCTGTACAATACGCACAACCAGAAACTCCCCATGTTTCGGCAAGAATAACGCACACAGGGCCAAGCAGCAATGGAAGGAAATATCTATTAGCCAGTCTGCTCTCGCTAGATAATTCCCCGCGCCAAGGTTATTTGTCCGGGGGCGAACCCAACAACAACAAAAAAAAAACCGGAAGTCCAAAGATGTTTCCAGCCAGATAAAATAGATATACCCGGCTGGTACTGCCGAGATGAGGTGGAAAACGAACACATAACACAACAACGGCCGCTCGGGATCAGATACACGGTAATGCAGGCCCGTGTGGTCAGCAATAAGCGTATCGACGCGAGCTTTGCACCAACAACTCTATTGGTGTTCAACATCTTTCTCCTGCGACGGCTGTTGTCTGCGGGTCCACATTATGGTGCGGGTGTTCGCTGCATGATGACAGGGGTCTAGAACTATACAGTGTTCCCTCTTCCGTTTAGAATCTATTCGATCAACTATAGCGCACATTAGCGGTCCCTCCGTATCCCTTTTTCCCCCCTCGACTATCATAAGCAACCAAAACGCTGCCCTATCCTTTGCGTTCTTCACTGTTACACAAATAAATTTTCTATCCCTTCGCCCACGCGTACCCAACGTACAACTCCGTAAACAAACTACTGTTTAGATGCATCCATTTGCAACGCGTCTGGAACGTTAAGATCCTTCCCCATGCTGGAAACAGTATACACCGTAGCCTAAAACATACAAACGGGACGTGTTTACAGAGTTGCTGCGTTTAGCTATAAACTACGTGAAAGGGCCACTAAATGTGAGGGTTATGGATGCAAAATATGCTGCAACAAATATCCCATATATTACCCTCATATTCTACGATCTGCAGCCGTGTAACGAAGCATCGCTTGCCAGTTCTGATATCCGGAAGTTTTAATATAAACCTGCGTGATCCACCTTTCAACAACGTGATCGTGAGCAGATTTAAAGATCATCTCATATCGCTGTAATGAACTGAAATATGCAAATGAAATGAACTTACAATGACGGTAACACCCTGGAAGCACCGTTTCGTAAACAACCGTAAAAAAGCAAAACAACACCAGACAGATTTTAACCACCGCACACATGAGCAAACGCAAGGTGTGACCTTCAGGCTGGGCTGCTCAAACTGGTTCAACGCAGAGATAAACCCTTTGAAAATGACTGATGGACAACGGTGGCTTCAGCGGAGACACGTGGAGCAGCAGTAGGAGATGGAACACGCGGCAGAAAAACTACGCATCAGGGGCACGGGATCCAACGAAACAGCAGCGCACGTTTACCGATGATAAACCGCCAAAACCCCAAGGCGCGTACGTTTGAAAACCTTTAAACACATTCTAGCACTTTCGCTATCGGCCGCGCGTAAAACTCCACATTCCACAGCGAACGAACACATTCCACTGGCCATGAATAATGAATTGATGTGATGTCTTTTTCCCTCTGTTCGCTTACATGTCCTGCCAACATCGTTTACCTCCCCACCCCAGTGGGGGGTGGGGGGTCTGTTCCCATGAAATTGCGTTCCAAACCGATCCACTTGAAGCTTCTTTTACGCGCTAAGCAAATCGATCATCAGTCCAACCGGATCACACATTCGACTTTCGTCTACGCTCCATCGGACGTGGGGGAGTGGTGTGTACATCAGGCGAAGTAAAGAAAACTTTTGCGCCACATGCCAACAGCTCAATATGATGTGTGAATCTCGCCGTCGCGCACAATTCAAACGCATGCCGAACAAAGGGCGTAATATTTGTCGCTTGTCGCGCACCATACTGTCTCGCCGGATTGATTTTGTTTGCGAAATACGAGTGGAAGGAGAAAGAAAAGATGCCACAACGACTTCCACTGCGACACGGCGCGTTGCTGTTGGAGAGGATCCAAGAAGGTGAAGAATTCGACAAGCGCGATCGTACTTGCAATTTGATGTTATTGTGCGATGCCGATTGTCATTCCAGGCGGGCAACGTGATGATGACGATGATGGTCGACGCCCAGTAGTTGACATTGAATGAGTGGACGACGACGATCGCCGGCATCACCCGAACCTCCAGCGGGTAATACGATCTCCTAGCCGATAGCAGCTTGCTATGCAAATCGCGGATCTTCGAAAACTCGTCTGTACTCCCCCCGCCTGGCCGCCCGTTCTGTGTATTTGATCCTGTACCGACGAGACTTTGCGCAAGAACTGGGAGAGACTGGCCATGGCTCCAAGACTGCGATGGAAGATGGATCGCTGAGGTAGACGCTACGCAACCTTGACTTGAGCGCATATTACGATCCTTTGTCTGGCGTCGAATTCGCATGGCATGTGTCACATATGTGTGTTCGGGGATGTGACACGCCTTTCCGTAAAGGTGTGTACCTTGGGCCCGGTCGAGATTGAACAGTGTTTAGGCAAACACAGAAATATCTCCATCTCCGACTCCAGGTATCAAGTGACCGTGCAGAAGTGGTGTTAACTCTTTGCAACCGATGTGCTTTACTCACTTTGCTTGGGGAGCCCACATCGTGGGGCGAATGCATTTCTTTATGCACTTTCAACTTTAAAGCTATCAGTGAAACATTTTCATGAAACAGATGTTTTGATGGCTATGTTTGGCAAGCACCATGAACCTGACCTATAGGAAAACTTATTTATACGGTCTCACTATCTTTTTAAGATATCACCAGCAAGCTCTGAGCTCGTCACTGGTACTGACTAAATAAAACATCCACGCAGCTGAAGACTATCTTACTGAGCAATCATGTAACAATAAAGCCCAAGTTTCTCTTGAACTTCAAATCTCAGACTACCGTAGGAAGCTCGTCGGACAAAAGTGCTCTCAAACTGTTACAATTGAATTACGAGCAGTGCACGATGACGCGCTGATGGCTTCACAAAAGGCGTTATCTTCCATACACCGCTTTCGAGCCTGAAGGCAATTTGACGCGGGCGTCAACCAACGAGAGCAATAATGTTGTTGAAGTTGCTGCACTTATAACTTCACTGCTTCCCTCTGGTGGTCTCTGCACCGTTACCATACACAACCCTTTGAGGCTGAGTGTTACAAACGTTTATCTTTCCATCATCATCATCATCATCATCGACGTCGCGTGTGTTCCGGGAGAGCGTCCAGCATAACTTGGCCACGCGGTGTATGGTAGTAGTCGCTGCTACCGGGAGACCAAGAAGATAAGTACTGCTTTGTGTTTTTCTTGCGAGCAGCTGCTGAATGGTAAATTTCTTCCCACGCAAAGAGAAATTCACTGAACGGAGAGGAAGGAATCAAGACAGACATAATGTTCGCCAGAACCTGCATACCGTTCCGCAACAGAACAACCGCATTTGCAGGGAGAGTTGTGCGCCTCTGGTTATTAGTTGTGAAAATGTTTAAAGACCAATAGCAGGTCTCGAATATTCAATGGGCGGAAAATTGGTGCACTTTAGCGAGTTGCACTGTATTAAATATTTATTATTTCCGAAGATATAAAACTGCGGAGCAAAGAGTGTGCTGATACACGTGAATATACATCAGACCCCACACTGGATGTAAGCTCTAGTTCTTTAACAAGACATTACCTCGTTTGAATACAGCTTTAGAACTAAAGAATTCGAGGGATGAAATAATGGATTACATTAGTTAATCTTAACTCTGAGGTATTTTCCAAACCTTTAATATGCAAAACGTTCTCAGTGGACCAAATCCTTGAAGACTCCTTGTGAAAATGTTCAACTACGCTCCAGTATTCAACCATAAGTTATAGATTAATAGTTTTTAAAAGTATAGAAACAAGATAGAATTGAGATCTGCCTTGAGAGGATACAAAGTTTAATCGAATAAAATATTTTACTGCGTTGTACAGCAAAAACATCAAACATAACCACTATCAAAACATCTGTATAACAGCGCGTAACAAAGTTTTTGTGTGTAGTTAGAAACGTATCTTGTGCTTTCTCCTGGCTAATGTTTGATACATTGTGCACTTTACTAACAAAGGCGTAGGAATTTCCCATGGTCGTTAGTGGTGAACTATCCATCTGCATCATCTGGACACTGTTTATTGTATGTTCGCTCAAATGGATCTTTTTTTTTTCACCCCCTCTGTAGCATACGGCCCCTTCCGCGGAAAAATTTTCTTCATACCATTGGTTCACCGCAGCATATGCCCATCATCCACCCTTTCTTTACCTACACTAGAAGATTCATTTGTTTATTTCTTTCACTGCCTTCCAACCGAGCCCTTCCTCCACCTTCAACAGGCCAACCGCAGTCCAACAAAAGTGAAGCAAAACAGCTTGTTCGCTGGCAGGCCAATGTCTTAAGTAGCTTTGTCCCATGGAATACAGTTACTTGAGGGGAAAAAGTATAAAAAATTGCTGACTAATGAAACAAACACGCGTCGAGTGCGTAAATCCCATCTCACTACTCTCGTCAACCGCTCACAATTCGACATACTTGATAATGGAGGGGGGACCCGCGATCACGATACATCGAACGAAATTTAGTTCAGTCAAGTGAATCATGTTAAATCATGTGAAGAAAAAAAGGCTAAAACCGCAGAATGGATACCGATCTTACTCTCGATCGCAGAAAGTGTGGAAGTCGGGCTTTTTTCTGCTAATAAATCAACAACAGCAAACAAAAAGTACTGTACTGTTTGTACAATGAGATTTCGCTCGCAAAATGCAAGATTAAGAAAGCTGTTACAGTGCACCGTACACAAGGGGGAAAAGGCAGGACAAACGGGCATATGTAGACAAAAAAAAGCACATCGCTAACACCGACCGACCGACCGAATCAATCCAATTATGTTGAAATTGTGCGTTTCATTTCACGATTTCCCCACCCCGCCTCCGCCCATCACAATACGCGCGGTGCTCGTGTTGGTAAATGTTTCAAAAAGCGGACCGATCGTTCAGGGCTACAACATGACCTATAATTACTCGGCTTGAAACATGATGCATTTGACAGAGAAGAGCGGGCCTCGTTGAATAAAACGCACACAAAAAAAAAAGCATTTGAGGCGTCCCCCATTTGTTTCGGGACCTACTCATCTATCTGCGACTTGGGTGGAGCAACTTTTCCAAGACCGTCGAGCACCCCCAAAGTCGTGCTAGTCGTGATAGACAGAAGAAGCCACACACCATCACCACGCGCTCTCACAGCAATAAGGCATGCACATGCTATCATAATTGTACGAGGTGCGTTGCGCGGACGGTAAGATGATATGTTGCGAGAGTTTTGACATGTCATATGCCAAAAACTCGAACAGTCAGTCCAACGCAACGTTGGATATTAAGTTTCGTTTTCATTTCCTTTTTCCGCTTCCTTGCAAGAATTTTGGAACGGGATGGCAATGCGTTTTGAAGCCAGATTATGTACCAAATATATGCCCAGGAACTTCAGGTCTTCACAACTAGAGAATATCCTTAAGCTCAAACAAATTTTTCCGTCCCTGCCGTGTTATTAAACCATCAGAAGTTAAACTTTGCCTCGGTTCTTAATCAGTGTTGTCTGTCCAACATCTTTACCTTTACCGCCTACACACCTCTTCATGTCTATAAAATAGCCATCATTACTCAACACCCACAGGCGCGAGTGAAGAGGTGCGTTGACTGTTGCAAAAGACACACCTTTCTCAAGAGATTTAAACCGATTTAAACATGCAATTTAATCTTCCCGAATGCTTTTTAAGAGAAGAAATTCCCCACTAAATCCTATCAGTTGTACTTACTTTTCAAAATAAAGGCCACACTTGATAAGTTTGATCGTTCTCCAAGAGATTCTTCTCCTCAACAACTTCCGAGGTTTTGCAGCTGCTGTACTTGGTGGTGGGTTTCTTACGAACGGAAAGTATTCTTCCAACCGCACGTTCGCTCCTTTGGATCCTCTTGATAATGATGTTTATTTAGAGCACACCGTTCGTCACCAGCACCGAAAACGGATCAATTATGACCGCGCTACACGCTTTTCTTCGTGAGGATCGAGCCCACACACAAACACTTTTCGATCACTTAGTCGACAGTGCTAATAATCACGTTTTTGAACCACGCGCACACTACATAAAAAAACACTGCTTTTTTAACACTCGGCTCTATTAAATTGCTGCCAAATAAAGAACAAAGAATGAACATAGTTTAAAGCGAATTATAATGATCACCATCATTGATCAGCGGCAAAAACAAGAGTAGGGGTTCAAATTTCTTCACAGAAAACAAAACAAAAAAACTGGTAACGAAAGCTGACCACAGGACCAGCTAGGGCTTGTGTTTATCTTATTATTGCTTAATTTAAACAGTGTAGGCAACTTCTTGCAACTTTTTCTTCCAAATATGCAACCGCTCGTATTACTCTTCTCCTCTACCGTTACTTCCTGCTTTCTTTCACCTTCTTTTACTACTCTAAATGTTTCGTTGGTCCATATCTTACATCCACGCAAGTTTACTTGCCCACCCGCCCCTCCATAAACGCCCCATCCCTCTTATGCTCGACCAAGGGGGCAACATCACTGTAGCATCACCCCGTCATGTTGCATATGTTTCGTTGTTTGGCTTGGTTTCTTTGCCTTCTTCTACATACACACACACAGACGCGCGCGCGATAAATTTGACCAGAAGAAGAAAAACGCAACAACCAGAAGGCGTTGAAGAGCTTTTTCGTCGGAGTCTGCAATATACCAAAAACCGTACACGCCGCGTTGTGTGCTGCACTTCTTCCCGCAGCTGTGGAGAAGAAGTTGTTGTGGGTAATTTTATTTTGCAAACTGCCCCCTTTCTCATCTTTACGCTTTGGCGTATCTTTCGTTCGTTTAGAGGTTAGGTCGTGAATTTGAAGAGCACACGTTGGTATTTGTGTGTGCGTCTACCGGCTATCGTATTGCGTTTCCTTCATCGGGCTGGGTTCGGTTCAATCTCGTCGATTGAAGGGTGCAAAAGGCAAAGACGCTGTGCTCGCAGGGTGAATTCTAATGGAAGAGAACACATCCTCCTATTGCTTCAGCATCCACACTATCTCTTTCTCTCTCTCTCTTTCTTCTCCGTTCCGATTGAGCTTTTCCTCTTGTTGCACCGATCGTCACCCTGGTTGAATTTTGCGGCACGCCGAGGTTCTGGTGCTTGCGTATTTCAAACATCCTTCACACTTATGTACCTTGCACGGTTCTGATGCGTAGCGGAGACGCACGCGCATAATACACAGGTACACACCTCCACCACCCCACGCACACACACGACCAGCGAGTCCATTCGCCAAAACGGGAATGAACGCGAACACAAAACGAGTACGAAATAACGTGGGCAGCAAAGAAAATCTTGAATAGGACGACATAAACCGGTGGCACAGGACGACGAAACCGGTACAAAAGTCTCCAAACGAGCCACGGGCCAAGAAGACAACGCGTGCTCTTCCGTTTATTTAGTTGTCGTTTTTTTTTGCCCCGTTGATGCCGATAAGATGCCGACCGGCACAAGCAGTCCCGCGAATGAATGGCTTAATGGAGGAGTATTATGGGGTGGGTACGTTGCGCCGTAAGGCAAGAAACGAAATCCACAGAAGGGCGCAAAGGATGTCCGAACCAACAGAACCGTACCACAATGAACGAGAGGTTCTTGGGTAAAGTTTATCTGGGCAACATGTTGCGGAGGTACCTCACCAAAAACTAGTTCCAGACGCATTAACTCTTATTGAGCTGGATGCTGCAGGCCAGGTTGGGATCGGATAGTGTAGTAAAAATAGTTTTAATCCTCCTCGGAAAGCTCTGAAACAGGTAGCAGTCAACATCCAAACCAGGGGTAGAGATCATTCTCGAAAATGTTTTGCTTCCTGTTGATACTGGTCTAGTCGAGAATCATCAATTACCCGACGACACTTGGGGTGACTTCGAGCTCTACCTGATGTCCATATTACCACCATTCAAGTTGATGCATGCAATTCGATTGGACCACCAGCAACAATGTTTTTTCGGGGCAAGAATCTTAATAAAATATCTTTTAAAAAATAGCTTGAACTCCTAACGATAACTTCGTCCAAATCGACACAAAGCCAAGAAAAGAAACCCACTAAAAAAACGGCACAAATAAGCGTTAAGCCTCATGCCAAGTCAAGTGTAGAAAATTCAAATCGACAGCACACAGCTCACTTGGGGCTATCATAAAAAAAAACAGCAACGGTCAAATTGAACACTGACCTCGTTGGAGGAAAGCGAACAAAACCCGGTAAAAAACTGCGGAAATCACAACCTCGCGCAGAAGAGGAAGATCACGCTGCTCCCAAAACCGGGCAAACATTTTACTACCACACATCATTCACGGAAGAGGGTGGTGGTGGGTGCATTAGGCGAGTTATATTGGTGGAAGCAGCCAGGGGAGGGGATCATTTCCCTCCGACACAGGAAAATCCAGCCACAGATGTAGAGAAAGAAGGAGAGAGATAGCGAGAGCGAGAGGGAGAAAATTGAAAGCGAGAAAGCAAGAGCATTCTGACCGTGCTCGGAAAATGCTCCAACACTGGTTTTCTTGTTGAGAAGATCAGGGATAATTTTCCCTTCTATGGATCCCACCAACCCCGCGTACACGCCGAGCAAAAAACTAGGATGCTGAAGGGAGAAGGATGAAGGTGAACAAAAGGGCAGCACTATTTCTGCATGGAAGGGTGGAAACCCGTATGCCACAGTCACCCACCCTGGGGGAGGACGGCGCAAAACGGGTGGTGGTTCATTGTCTAACTTTTGTGCACTTCCGCGTCAAAGCTAACGTCCTGGCAGTTTTGTGGACACGCGTACGAACTCAAAGCCTACTGTAGCGGTTTTATTGCTGGCTTTGCTGTAAACACTATTATTCGGCTAAGCTGCACAATCATCGAGTTATCCATGAATCACACACACTCCATGATTCACATTCTTTTCGCGTGATTCCAGAGAAACTAAATCTAGAAAGTGCTAAAGCTATTCAACGCCAGTGACACATCTCACATGCATCACCCATCATTCATTTATTTCTTCTTCTGCCTTTTTTAAAAATGCACTCTGCTACTTTTCCGTTAAGTTTCATACGTTCTTCAAACACATACACACGGCACACTTTAGACACCAATTTTCATCAGCCAAAAACCACACAACACTTGTTCCACGAAACTAGCAATAAACTCGATGAAAATGGCTGATCTCGGCCCAACAAAAAAAATAGCATCCCTGCGTCCCCGGGTTGGCAGGGAAAATCGGTACAAAATCCTCACAGCAATACCAAACTCACGGGAATTAAACGCCTCTTCACAGCACGAACGTCGAACACAGAATGAGAGAACCGCCAGATGAAAGAGAGAAGAGAAGCCAACTTTCCTGCGAAATAATGCGAGATCGGACAATCACCACCACTACTAACAACGCTGGTGTGTGTACCGTAGAGCAAGCGGTGAAATAGAAGAGGAAAGCGATAGCAGAACGAGAGAGAAGGAACCATCCTTCTCTTTCTTCTTTGTTCGCACAACCGCTGCGGGAGCAACGCGCGTACACATACAAATACACATTTCCTTCACCTGTGCACATTCAACGCATATACACACACACACACGCATGCACCCTTATTCATTCGTTGTGCTGTGGCTGCATAAAGAGAACAACACCTTCCCGCAGCCGCAAGTCCTGCAAGTTCGACAGAGATGGTGGATGATTGAACTGATCGGATTGATTTGGCTGTAATAATGCTGGAGTGAAATGGCACGATTCCAAAAAACCCGGTGAAAATCGCGCGTCCAACAAAGGGCTTGGTAAGCTCTTGCAGCTCTTCTCCAGTGCAAACATTTCCACTAAATTTTTGCAAGACGCGAGAAAACTGTAGGGCATTTTCCTACGCGATGAGTCATATGTTGTCCCGCCGGAACGATCAAGTGCCTCCGCAGAACTGGAAACTTATAAAGGTCTTCTACAAATAACAGATGAATCATCAATAGATCTCGTCACGAACTGGGAGGCATCGACTGTGTTTCAAAAACACACAGTGTAATGTTTGCTCTACATGTTTGGACGGTTCAAATTGCAATATGGGTTAAACTCATACAGGCGCACAACACAACACTAATTTATTAACTGTTTTATGCCGGTATAAGATTCACGACAGTAAAAGCTTAATTTCGGGAATGTCTAACACCCAGCCGCCCAATAATTTTGATGATGCCCCGCGTCTAATCTCAAGTAATCGCAATCTGATCCTGCATATTTCTCCGCACGGGACGCATTAGGAGCGCAATCTGGCGCCTTTGGAGCCTGCAGCAGCGCGCACTCTCTACACACTGTTCGACTCAAACAATCTCACTGGCTCTCTCATACACATGCGTTACGATAGGTCAAAACGCGGCCTGACTGACGTTCTCCTGCCTAACGTTCCTCCCATATAGCCTCTACCAGCTCCTAATCCACCACCACCACCACCACCCGAACACATGGAGATATCGAATCAAAACCGCCAGAAAGCAATCAGCAGTGGAGCGAACTTCTCCAACTGCCCTGGCAGAGTTTAAAATTCCCAATTTCCACAAACCCCCGTTATAAGCGGTACGTTTATCTCGTGCGCCTCATTCGACCACTTTGACCGGAATATTGGAAGACATGACGGACACGGACGGGTTGAGCCGCGGAGCGGTCTGTGTCTATGCGCACAAGGAACACACAGATAGAAGATCGTCCAACCGCGAACTGATTGGCGGCTTGTTGTCGGAGGAGCCCAAACGGACACCCCATCATCACACCGTCCACTGTCCGAGACAAAAACACACGCCACAGCACGTTCTTTGGGTCGAAAATTGAACACAAGAACGCAGCAAAGACGACAAAACGGGAGAGGACAGCTGCATTGCCTCAGGAATAATCTCGTTCGTCGCTTGGCTCGAAAAAGGGCTCCCCGAGGTGGAACCTTCGCTTGCACCGAATGCCCTCGAAAATCGACTTCTGCACACCCTCGCGCTGCTGGCCTAGCTTACCATAAGCCCTTTTGTCTTCTTGTCTCCACTCGATCACCGTGCCGGCTAATGCAACATCCCGTAGCGAAACTGACTGCCTTCGACATGCACTCTCCGACGAGCCCGCCAGGGTTTCTGTCTTTTGCCACTCAATTTAAACCACGACCCACAAACGACCCAATAACTAAAAAAGCGAAGCACAACGAATTTGGGGATAAAGCGTCGTCACTCGACCTAACTAACTTCACTACTGCACAAACCACACGCATACTAGAGCGCGACACGGGTAGGTTCTGCATATGCACAGCCGCGTTTATGCATACCATCCCCGCCATCTAAGCATATTCGTGCTCCACGAATTTCTTGATCACACACGACTGGAATCCAAATGGCGAACAGCAACAGCACAGTCACTGTGTGAAGCCCCCCCGGACCGAACCAGTGAGCGCGGTGGTGGTGGATTATGCTCCGGTAGCATACATTTGGTTTCACCATCAATTCCGGTAAGTGTACCAATTCGGAGCCGTGGCATTATGGGATTGGGCAGGGTGGTGGCCACTGTTTTGCCGGCAGCTAGAAGTCGTTTATTGTAACCATCACTCCCTCCAACATTACACGTGAGACGGTTTGGGGTTGTTCAAGTACAACGAGGGCTAGTACCGATGGAAGATTAGCTATTTCGTGCATCAAATCTGACCAAAGACTCCATGTCCATGATGGTTCCAGTTTCGGTAGGTGGTGTACATGATGATTACAGCGTGATTCATCCGGAGCGTCACCTAAAATAGGTAAATAGTTAACATCGGCCACAACCTTAACGATTAGTTCCGTGACTGGTAATCGCTTAGAATGACGTTAGAACGTAACGCTTTTGCTCGGTAAAGCTGTTTTGAAGGTAAAAGCAGCGAGTTACAATCCTATCTAAGACATTGGTCCATCCAGTCTAAAGCCGTCTAAGTCTTCTAACAAATATGGACGTGAAGGACATTTGATGAGCTGCTACAACGATGTGCTCAGTCGGAATGCATTAAATGAGCTGTATGTCTCCAGACAGATTAGTCACTATGGCACATTATGAAAATGGCAATATTTATGGTAGTTAGAATACATATATGAGGCTTCATGCCAGATGACACCTTACGCCGGATCATCCACTACGCGAACTAAGCGACCGCGGAGGTCCTCTAGGTGCCTCGAGATCCCACAATATCTGAGATCCTGAGCAACTGCCAAATCCTAAGCGACCTCAACTGCTATTCCCCCATTGCCAACGTCTTACAAAGATCAGAATCTGAGATGCTTTATTTATGTCCAGAAGGTGTTGCTCATAACTATTAGATTACAGTAAAGTAGGTACAATTCACATTTGTTGGGAAACATTTGCTTAAGAAAGCAATCAACTAAGTACACTATTAAACCGTAAAGAACCAATACCAGCTACAAAACACAACAAGTGCGATAATGATAATCCTTGAAGAGGAAGTAGACACTATGTTTGAAGCGAGCATGAATAATGCAGCGAAGATATTTGCCCATAATAGTATTCGGAAGTAAGCTGTTCCAAATGACGCTAGAGTAGAGATGGAGTAAACGATTCTCGTTATGCAAAACAGATGTATCGATCGCTACAAAGAAAAAAAAAAGGACGATACGAGACGATGTGATAGGCGACAAGACAATCATTCTGGAAATGGAATTTAGCAATCCACAAATAGCCTTCAACAAACAACGACACACAAAAGAAACGCAGCTTACATTAAGGAGCAGAGCCCAAAGGACACGCCAATCTGCTTGCTGTTCCTCGTGGTACACACTTTGGCGATAAGTATTTTCAACCATCGTTCCCTCTCTTTTGTGAGTCTAGCCGGCGAGATAGTGTTGCTTGACAATCGCCAAAGATAACACCCAAAGCCTCTTCTGCTGTTGTGTGCGGGATCGTCCAACAGGATGTTGAGTCAACCACAACGGTAGCAAGCGATTAGGATAGCGACAGCAAATGCAGGAAGCGAGCAAAGATTGCAAATTCCGAAAGCATGACCCTGTCTTTAGCCTTTAGTCGAGAGGATAATAATTATGGGGCCGGCGGAGGTTTACCAGGCCCTCTAATGCAGGTTGTTCGAATGATAAGGCCAATCCTACATCCTCGAACACGGATGCTAACACGCAGTAAATGCGTCAACTTCCGAAACTAACAGACCGTAAACAGGTTCATAAAATAATCAAAACTCGTCATTAGGCTCGTCGGGTTTCAGGGAGATATCGGGACGGATACAAAGCGGAAGGAAGAACGATAACACACAAGCCACTCGAAGCGTTGCCTACCACAGCACACACAAATACCGGAGGGTATGAATGAAAGAAGGGACATAAAATCGTGAATGTTAAGAATGCATGCAACAGTGTGATAGGGCAGCGGATATAGTTCGGGCATTCGCTTGCCAAAGACTTCATGCTGTGCTGAGCATTTTGGCAGACGCGATTTTAGATTCGTTATAACAACCACACACACACATAGGCACGGAAAAGGTAGCACACGATGGCAGTGATTGGAATTTTGACAGCGCATTCCAGCGCACTGTTTTGCATCTGGTTCTTACTTCCTCTTTCGTATTCGCCCGAATGCATTCTGCCGAAGATGCAGGAAAGGAAGGAAGGTTCGAATTAATTTAACAAATGTTAACAAGAAGCAGCCAGATGATTACGGGTTGTGTGCTTCCCGGCCAAGGAACTGGGACCGAATCTCATAAATTAATACACAGTTTAAAGAATATCCTAAAATACACAGCAGACCCTCATTTGTGCCGCTCTGCAAATGTATTCAACAGTCTGCAATACAAACTTGTGTCCATCAATTAACCACTGCTCCACTGTTACCGACCCACACACGGTTTAATTTGGTTTCATTGAGAAGAATTAGAGTACGGCCACTGGATCCGACAGGCATAGAATGGTCGAAACATGAAAGGAGAGGGCACACACACTAAAAAAATGTGCCTCCTCCTGGCGCTTTTTGTCAACCATTGGGCACATATGGAGTGGTTATTGCATTAATTCGCGAGGGTTCACTTGTGCAAGGACCGAGGTCCAACCGTGCAGCACTGTTACATATGCAAAACACGGCGCGCAAGATAGCACATCGAACTCGGGCGCGCCCGGTAACAGTAAGGACAGCGATATGACATTCGCAATATCTGAATAACAATAGCGCTAAATTTACACAGGTCGGGCGCTTCCCACCGTACGGTTGGTTCGGTGCGGATTAACAGCATTAAATTGACGCAAACAAAAAAGGCATTATCTGCAAATGCTCGTCCGAACTCTTCGAGAGCATCATCCGCCGGTCGGTGCTTAGAATGTAGTTTAAACAAAATAAAAAAAAACAGCATTGCCACATTCTTTCTGTGTGCGTATGCTGTGGGGGAGGATTATGTACGCACGTATGTTTGTAATTCACGTTACACTGCATTACAATAGCCACAAACAAAGTGTACCAGAAAAAAGCTAATAAAGCGATCAACGGAAAGAGTAAACGTTATGAAACCGTACTCTGCACTGTACATAAAGCTTCACCATTACGAAAATTTCACTATGAGTTTAGTTTACATTTCCCATTTAACAAATCACCGTTACTGAAATCTTTCCAAACGAAATGAAGATGAAGCATGAAACATTAGATAACTACGAAACGGAATAAAACAAAAAAACAACAGCAAAAAGACTAGTAAATTTTCACAAAACGAAATTAATGTCACGCAAGCACGGTGCACGGGTGCGGAAAAACGAACGAACGGCGGCTGCGTGCCGAAAACATATGGCCAAACAAAAGCCTCAGCCAAAAGTGGAATAATAGTGTCGGCGTGCGAACGGCTAGTTCTACACTCGAGTGTCGAATTGCGGGATGCGAACGTATTCAGGGCATGATGGTGAGACGGCGATAGGTGGTCGAAAAAATTTGGTTAACCCAAGGAATCATTAGAATATCGTACGTTAACAGTGGTCAACCCTAAAATACTGCCCCGCCCGGGGGAGGGGGCCAAATAATAGACATTCCGTTCTGCACGCGGTGCAGGTGGTGGTGGTGGCAAAACTACCCCACGGCGACGATACGGACCATAAGAATGTCGAACCCATCACACCGTCATGCACGACTCTTTACGGTCTTTGGTCGCCAGAACAAAAGGTAATCCCCTCCCTCCATCCATTACCTTCCTCTGAAGGGAGGGCAGGAAAGAAACATATTTGACCCGTCGAATCTTTCAAACGGAACCGAGAACGAGAGCGCGCGCGCGCCTCCCAATCTCCATGCCGAATTTAATTAATTTAAGTCACGCAACAATCTTTGCTCATTTGTCATTTTATTCATGCGCTGTCCTGTTCTTACTTTCAACTCCAGCTCCCCAGACGCACAGCAATCTAATTCCAACCGGACGAAAGGGGAGTCGTCTTTCGATTTCTCTGAGTATAGGTTGTCAATCTATTGTTTCATCAGATTTCTGCCCTAGAAAAGATACCAGAATAGAGGTATAGTTCGTAATCACGCCTTATGAAGGGCCTTATAGCATCGACGACGCACAATCCGGAACTTCCTGAACCTTTTGTGTCAAGGTATATAATTTTTATTTTCGTTTTTTAACTTCACAACATGTTTTCAATTATTGCAAGAAAAGATGTTCGGCTTCGCAACTGACATTTAATTTCTACGAGACAATCGAATTGGTGTCACAGTCTCTGAACCTCTCAGTCGAAGAATTCAAAACTCTAAGTCTAAATCTAACCGAGTTCGTCTAGGTAATTTGAAACAGGTGAGGACCTTTCAGAATCGGATCTGCCTTTTGAAGTTTGTAGCCTGAAGTATTTAAGATTATTAAAGATTAATAAAGCAATCCGAATACTCTGACTAAACAGAACCCAACGGTATGTACACTCTAATCCTCGCCAGGAGGGAGTTAGGAAAATGTGCACATACAATAAGTAAAGACCTGCTTGAATTTTCCTTACTTATTACTTAACAACACAAAACCTAGCTGTCCTATCCAATCGAGCGATGCAAAATACCTTGGACAAATTAGAACCCACAAGCGAAGTGCTGTTGATAAACCTCCAAATCGATTCTCCAGTCAACTCCAATCAATCTTCAATAACTATTTATTAATGTTATGCCTTTCCTATCCCGCACGATATCGTTGCAGCACTACAAGCCCTAGAAAAGTTAATCATCAATTGCAATTTAAATGATTCAACAAAAAATCCGCATCATAAAATGTCTTGTACAAAGAACGGAGGATTTTAATTCTACGTAGGGCCACCGCCGCCGTTCAACATGACGACACAAATTCACCCCAAAACGTAACGCCTGTACTTAAGACTAGCCCTCGAATCGCCCTCGTCATTTTAAGCCGACCGTATCGATATCCTCCAGGCTTTCACCCCAAATACGAGACACGGCCACGAGTGGAACGGAAAAAAGCAAACCTCGTTCAAGTACTATTTCTCGGAGGGCAGTGTATCCTTCCCTTCACCGTGTAGAGACACACCCGGGGCACGGGCAGTTTAAAGAGACAGAAGTGGTAGCTGGGCGCCACCATCGGCATCGGCCAAATGGAAATTTAGCCAGCCCACGCGAAATCCAATAAATGAATCAAAGGATATTGTATAGGAAAACAATCCACCGGGCGGTGCGCGTCTGAATCATCAATGCCGGGTCCGAGTCCCTACGGCAAATTCGTATCCGGTGGTACTGTGGTGGTACTCAACGGGTTTTGACAGACAACACGACTACTAATGCTGCTGGCGGGCAGAGGTTTGTTTCCATCGGCCTGTACACCAGACACTTGCCGCCCCTCCGTACGTAAGACACGAGGGGGACAAATAGGGACACGAGTCCACCGAATACGAGTGAACGTGTGTGTCAGCAGTAAATGGCGAGTTGAAGAAGAAAAAAAAAACGCTCACGCTCACATCCATGCAAAGGATACAGAGCGGTGGAATAAAAAAAAACCTAAACCAACCCGGCTACACTTTCCATCCTACACCACAAGCCGCCTTTAAAACCTACATGATGGTACCTTCTTGCCTCAGGGTGTACCGTTCGTGCGTTAGCGTTTTACTCGACTTTATCCCATAAATTTGCACGCAGCCCCCCACAACGCCGACCTGCTCTCATTCTGTTACTTGGGCGCAACGGCATCGAGGGGTTTATCCAACAGACATCACATTGCAGGACCAACAAACGATACCCGGGGTTAAAGGCAATACAAAACCGGCTAGGATTATTCGTTTGAGGGGGGAAAAAGGGAAGTCAATACGACCCTTTCTCGAAGGCCATGTGACATTGTTACTGAACGAAGCGTTTGGCACAATTTTAACTTTAACGCTTGATGCATTTTGAATGAAGCAGGGATCTGTCCAAATGTGTCGCCCAGTGTCGTAAAAGTTATGTACAAGATGAAAATAAAAAATGCATTTTACAAGCATGTAAAATATACATTTTTTTACGTGAATTGATGTAATTTGTAGCCATATACACTAAACAAGCACTGGCAAACACTCATTTATTTTTGATAATAGAATTACTTTAAAATCAACTTATGATAAAAAATAATTATAATATTTTACATATTAAAGATAAACCAGGACACACTATCTGGATACGCGGTAAAATAAGTTAATACGGCCTGTCTGTTCCAAAGAAACAAGAATATTAAAGATAAAGATTTCATATTTATTGAATAATATCATGATCTGATGATGATGATAAATTCCATCTTGTCCCCATTATTGGATTAAGAAAGAAAAAAATTACCTTGGAAAACGGTGTTTTTAAAGTTATTTTTCCAACATCTGGTTATTTCAAATAACACAAAAAACAAGAACATTCACATTGACGCTATGAATTGTATGACAAATATGAGTTTATAAGTATAATTAATTAGCTCCCCTTGTGGTGTAGACAGTACTACCAGCATCTATAATTGATGCTTATTTGTGAAGTAGTCCCACGACCGTTGCTCAAGATCTGATTTCTGACCAGTTCCCCTGCATCTTAATAGCTGAAATTCGTGTATCTATCAACGGCCGCTTCCAAATATCGATAGATGATTATCGTATTGATTTTTTAGATCGCTTTACTATTCCCAAAACTGAATCTTCAGATCAGATTTTTCAGAACGGTCTAGATTTTAGCTCTTTTTATCTTATAAAATTGGGTCTTTCAATTCTTCCGTCAACGATGTTGCAGAAAATGTGATGTCAAATTTCCTTTAAACCGGTAATTTCCGAGCTACACGGATGATTCTACACCCGGATAAGCAGTGTTCCACTGTTATTCAATTAACTGAAAAGAAAAGTTGAACGTTCTAAGTAATAATTAAAGCGCTAGCATTCACTTACCTTCAAGTATGGGAATGAAATCTGTAAAGAAACGAAAAACAGAAGTTTAGTTCGACGATGGTTGAGAAATAACAAGTTGACGCATAGAAAATTTTAAAAAAATATTTAATTATTCAAATAAAAACTTTAATTACTACATTTCACTCCCGTCAACAGTATTATTCGCATAATTATGTGCATGTACATCGATTCATGTGTCCCTTTCTTACTCACTCAACATCGCGATAAATAAAACACCACTGCGAAACTGTGCTAAAGACGTGTGTCCTAAATTCTCACCCACGATAGAACATATTTTGCCGGCATTTGACACTAATAGGGAGGTAGCGACATTGCATGTTCGTTAATCTCACAGAACATCGAATAGAAAACATCACCAGACCATCATCGCAAGCAGCCGGTTCCAGAGCCCCGAACAAGCAAGAGCATCACGAAGTATTCCAGTCGCTTGATGATTTCCTGGACCCCCTCCGTTTGACCAAAACGTGCGGAAACACGAAGCAACATAATATGCTGTGGTGACTTCCGAATCTCTTCTTCAGGGGAGGGCGCCCATCTTCTAATACGGTGTTATAGGCACCCCCTCGGTGTGCCTATCACCCGTGCCATATAGCCGCCGCGTGAGAACAGCGTGAATATCCCGCTGAAACGCTCTTGTCGTCGACAGTTTGGCGCACGAGCTGCCGCACACCCACAGCACGCCAGCCACTGGCGTTCAACTTCACACGCAAATGCACTTCCCACTTGGGATGTATCACGCGAAGGCTAGGCGCGCCACTATTGCATACTGCTGTCGACCCTTTCGGGTAAGTGTATATTTTCATCGGCGCCAAAAGCGCCACATCCCGACCACTCGCGGGACCTCCCGGGAATCGACCCCATCACAGCTCCATCTACTATTTGGCACCTAGTCGAAAGGAAAGCTATCGATAGCATATAATCATTAACCGTGTGTAATGGCACATAAATATATGCTTTCTGTGACGAAAGCGCAAGCAAAGCCGGGTTTTACTGTACAACAGCTTATGGAAGGGAGACCCATAAAGTTCCCCCCGGTTGGATTGGTGCAATTGTACCGAGGAAGCACCCATTACTGTTCTTTAATTTCTTTAACTCATCACCCGTGCCACGAGGAGAACCGGAAATGGGAATGAACGTATCCGGTCCAAGCTTCCGTCAGTGTCAAGTGCGAAACTGGCATTGGTGATCGTACTGTAATATTTTACTAACTAAATTTGAAAGAATTTCAATCACATCGCAGAAATTGTGAGTTGGTGTTATGGTACACAACAATACAAACAGCAAGTTGCTCAACTCAGCAGTAAGATCATGATCCCTATTAAGAAACAATTGTATAAAAATAAAGCTCATCATTAGCCGATTCGAGTTCCGTGGTTAAAGTGAACCATTAATCAAACTATATAGATTATCCGGGTATAAAGAATGTGGCTGTGAGTGGTTTTTCACAATGTCGTCATATCTACATACAGTTCTAATGCCAATGAGTCATGTAATACTGGGAAAGAGTAGGGTAGGAAGTGCTCAAACCCAAAACACATGTTCGGCAAACAACAGTCGTAAAAATTCTTTTCCCACATTCTATTTTTCTTGCTCTCAGTCTCTCTCTCTCTATCTATTCTATTCGTTATCGGTCATGGGATGAGGATAAGATTCTTAAATTGAGCTAAATTATCGAACAATTAGCCATCGGATTGGAATTCTTCGTTGTCACACTGTCAGCGCTGCAGCCAATTCATGCGTGCGAGTGTTGTCGTTCGGTCGGCCGGTTAAAAGCCGTAAATATGTGTTACACCGAGCGAGATGATGTGTTTCGAAGGCTTCAAAAAGAAGCAATGTATTGCGCGCTTAACACTCCGCTTCTCGACATTCTCCCGACAAACATGTTCTGGCATTTGTCACGTGCACCCTTCTCAATGACATATTATCGTTATTCGGTTGTGTGCTTCCCTGCTCACTATCGTCGGCAGTGATGCGATTAACATTGATAGCATTAAATACTGTTGCTCATGGTCGCATTACGATGCTTACAGCAGAGTTCAATACGATGCCCACTGCTCGATTAATCACAAGCAGTAAGCGAATGTGGAGAGCTTAACGCACTGTGACCAGCAGCGTATCAACTGACGAAGATGGACAGGCTTCCACTCGTCAATCAATTACTTGCTCGATTAATCGAGAAATTCAACGCCTTTTTACTCGTCGTCGCAAAATGTTTTCCACGTACAGATTGGGAACGGAAGAGATTGGGAATATATAACTTTGCTAATCTGTTTCCAACTACTGCCGTAAGAATGTGCTTGAAGCTCCAATATTGGATGTCCTTTTCGGCAAGTTGTATCATGCTAGGGTTTCACCATTATCTATGCATCCAAAACATCCATCATCATTTGTCGACTATATCATCTATGTACGAATTTCATGTCCGCCCCGTAACGTGATTTCAGCTCCACGTTCTTTATCAAGAAGGAACAAATTCAAAAGAAATTGAATAATCGCATACATTCCATTGTGAGCTGGAGCATACGCGTCGACAAAGATACATTTAACCAGCATTTCTTGTGCACAACCACCACATGTGAACGATATTCGAACGGTTAATTGGATAACATGGGGCGGGCGCTGTGTTGCATTATTGCCCGCTTTCGCTATAAGTATATAACAAATGTGGTCGAAATGCTGATGGCACATTTCAGCAGCATATGGTAGAATGGCGACAATACATTAATTGGCTCTACTGAGCACAATTTATTGAACTGCTGCGGCCCGTTCCTTCGCTCCTACGATACGTGTAACATCGTCCAGTATGCCCTCCGTATGATTTAGTGCGCTCCGGTTGAGTGACTCACAAATGTTAACGCGGTTTTTATTTGAAAGTTGAATTATACTGCATTATTCTTTTAAAATATTTTTGCATATTTTTTCTTCAACCAGTTCCATTTTCGTGTACAAGGGAGCGTAGAGAATCTGCTACTATGTCAAGTCCTGAATTTATCTACGAAAGAAGAATTAATTATTAACATTTCGGATTAGGATTTATATCCCCATTTCCAATGTTGTTTTAGTAGCATGGTGGCACAAATTATAACCATTTGACTGAAATTCTGGCTTTACTATCTCGAATCGTATACACGGAAATTCTACTGGGATACTGGGATCTCCGAGGTTAAAAGGATAATCGGATTCCATAAAGAACATCTCGCATGATATCTCGCAATTAGAGTATATTAAAACAATATATGTGTGAGTTAGCATGCGAGTTCTTGTAATGTGCTCATCCCATATGCAAGAAAAATGTTAAACTGGTACACAAACAACACCAATGTACATCGACCAAAACGGAACTAAGGCTACCGAACCGAATACGCTTGTCTTCTGCGCGATTGATATAGCAATCAGACGAACGCATGCTACACATCGTTCCAAATCAAAGAAATTTCCCTATCGCTTGGATATCGACGATAACAGCTACCTACTTCCTGACCATCACTATCTGCATGATACGTTGTTACTCTTTCCCCGATGGTAACGTAATTCAATTAAACCAATCAATCTTTTATCTATTTTATATGGCACGATTCGGTGCCCCCGTACTGATTCGGTTAACATTCGTCCCATGAGGGTGTGCTGTGGTAAACAGTCGGCAACCGTCTCAAAGGTTGCCCTTCCATGCACACTAGAGATGAATCTACCCGTAGCCTCTTTCCATCAGCACAACTCAGGTCAAAAAGCCAATGACCGGCAAACATAACGCCTTTGCATATTGAATGCCGGACTGAAACGGCAGGAGGAACAAAACCCATTCCAACCGGTGGGAAGTGAAAGCGATCTTAGAATGGCGATAAATTGACACATTCATATACGAAAAAACACATAGCCACATACACACTAAGGTCAACATGTGAAGGTTGAGACAAAGAAGCGGACAAAGAGTAGAAAACATATGACAGCTATTGATGGTAGGAGTTTTTTGCCCTGACCGAGAGCGCGCGCGCCCGGGTTCCATCGGAATCACACCCGATTGATGTCTATTAATCGACCTACGGGGTCGTCCCTATCTTGCTCCGGTACAAGTCATAGCAGTTCAAGAGAAAGCCAGCAAAGAAATGCTCTCGACCAGCACCGGAGGCAACGAAGAAATCGGACGGATTCACCCTTTCAAATGTAAAATAGGAAACTGTGATCACACGCAATCCTTATACGCCTTTGGGCAGTCTGCGGGAAACCTAGCTGGGTAACGATCATTTCTTCCATACGTGACGTTTCGTATCGATGTGACCGCTTGACCTATCGGCACAAAAAAAAACTATACGTAAAGATATTACGATCAAATAGCACAATGAACTTCAAACAAGGTGTAGAACGATCGGCTGAAGGACACCCATTCTTAACAATCGAATACATTTAGAGTCACATTTGCAAAATCACACAGCACAAAGGTTGTTTCCGAATCAAATCTTTGCATAGATAATGTAAATAAATACTATCTATTATTGGTCGGTTTTAAGCTTAGGACATGCATACTTGATGTGTATGATCAACTATGATCAAAAGCAATCTCTAACCGAAAAAGATGGCCACGATCGCAATGCACAACGTATTATTTCAGATGGTACGCCGTGTGGAGTCAGTTTTCCATCTCAACACTGTTAGACATTCACCATATTGCGGAATAGTGAAACATCTGCTGCGAGTCTTCCTCCCATAGGGTCTCTCTCCGGGAGCCTTCCACACCAACATTCGAGATCTGCGCACCAACTTGATAGATGGGAACTTCCAGCCGCATCTCAATAAAGGAAACAAAACGAGAGCATAAACTAACCATCCGATACGACCATCGCGTGGAGTTTTGGGGAGCTAACCAAGTTGGAAAGAGGTGAAACCCCCAAAAAAGGTTACAGCTCCACGCGGGTTGTGTGCTCACGCCTCGCTGTATCTGAAGCCACAATTGCGCGAGTTCTCGTGAACATGTTGCGAACGTATAACCGCGTGGAAAAGAAAGAGATAGGAGCTACACAGGCCACATGCGAACATCTTTATTCTTGGTATATTTTCCTTCAATTCCAAGTGGAACTGGGGAAGGGGGGCTTTAGTGGAACTGTTTTCCGGAGGTGTAGTTTTTTATGTTATTCAAAGTCCACACTGCCATACTTTTTACGACTCTATCGCATTTGTTGACTTGGAATACATCATTCATACATCGGCAATGGCTACATCGGCTTGTAGTGGGTCTAACCCCGGTATGGAGTGAACAAACTGGGTCCCAGCGTCTTTTCGGGGTCGCTTTCCATATCGTACACAACACAACACACCCGGATCCCGCCTCTCCATGCGTAAGTAGTTTGGCTCCGCGAATACAAAAAGAGCCCAACTGCGATCATCTCGCTGATATTGCAAGCATTATAACAAACCAGAGTGGTCGTAATTTGGATGGAAAAGCCAAACACAAAAGAGTGGTCCCGACCAGTAACACCGGCAGCATGGTTGCGTGGGTAGGAAAAATAAAAGAACACACACGCGGCCTAGCTCCTCCGAAATTCGGACCCTCGCCGGTGAAGATCTTGGTAGATACGGCGTGGCGTGCTTTATTGAACCAGTTCCGGCATATCTAGCGTGTCCGATGATTTTCTCATTGAGTTCCACTCATTCTCCCATATTCCATTATGGTGGCGAGATTCACTTTGGCCTCCGACACAGGCTAGGTGTTGTCTAGTCGGGGCATCTAATGGCATTTTGTGCGGAGTTGAACTTAATTCAAGGTTACATTTAATTGCTCTGTAAGCCTTCCTGCTATTCTTGGTCTAGAATAAAAAAAAAAGGAACAGGATTGTAAAGTGTTGAATGTTTGATGTAATGTAAATTATTCGGACTTTCAAGTTGCTTTGGAGACGTACTAAATGGAGTTGTACAAAATACACATTCGTTAAGAAACGGAACTCCCACCCCAATGAATCCATTGCGATTGAAAAACGTATACTTAATCGACGGCAGTTTAATAAAACAATTATGTTAACAATATTTATAATAATTACACATTTAAAAGAACTTAGATAACATATTTGTACCAGCTTGAGAAATCTGGTTTGTGAATTGCGAATTTAACAAAGTTGTTCCAAAGTCTAATATAAAACAACCTTGTCAGAAGTGCTCAACTTCATCAAAGTCCGAATTAATTGTGCAACCGCTAAACCAAAATGGACACTTTGATTGGCGTTATTTGGCATGCTGCTGCTGGCAATTCCGGCAAATTTAAATCTCCCTTCTGCTGACTTTTAGCATACCCAGAAGCTATGCTACTCTCTTCAGAACGGAATCGAGAGAATTCTCTTGCGACCTAGCAACCAAACCCAGACTCAACATAGCTTCGCGTTATCATAACTACCAACATGAACTGCCTCACCGCTTCTTTATCTTTTTCAACATGCTTTCCCTGCACACCCTACACACACCTTTTGTCACAGGACTCTTCCGAAAGATTCCCGTGATGAATGGAGCCAACTTCTCGTACTAGAATTAGTTTACTTCATTATCATCAACTCAGCACTGCAAAATATTACAATAATAGGCAAAATGTGTCGAATTGACCAGTATGGGAACAATGTGATGCCTGTCCACTGGCTCTTTCTCTTTCCATCTAACAGCTTTTTGTATGCTCGCACCTATACCACCAAGCCGGCGATGGTGGCGATAGTTGCGATGGTGTACGTGAGCATAAACGAAAGTCTCGTACCAACGGTTTAACGAGTGTGAAGAGCGTGGAATGGCGCGCGGGGAGGGAAGCATAACCGAAAAACTGGCTGGATTCATGTCCCGTTTGTCCCTATCTCTCTCTCGCTCGCGTTTTATTCGTTCCGTCCCGTTTTCTACCGAAAATTTTATCCGTTTCTCTACCTACAAGAATGGCGCTCAACGCGAGTTTTAATATTTCGTTCCGAGCTTTTTCCTTCTGGTTCTTGTTCGCACGCTATCGTTATACGGTAGAGCCAATTTCGAACAATTAAACCCATCACTGAACCCAGCCTCGTACCGGCCAAAAAGTGCTTTGATAATTGATCACTTCCGAGTTGTACGCACAACCGTACACGTACCGTACATGTGCACGCTGTTGCGATGCTGCACACATGCAAAGCAAGTCCTGATGCGAAGAAAACCCGGTTTTGATGACTTTCTTCTTCTGCCGTCCAGCATCCTGCCCCGTATGTGGAAAACCGGCAACTGAGCATTAAATACGCTTCCACCTACCTTTCGGTACAGATATCTACGCCAAACAAGTCTTCACTACAAATACGCACCGAAAACACTACACGCGATACACCAATTCACGGAAAATTGCACGAAATTCTACACAAAAACGCCGTATTCACGCTGGACAAAAGTTTTGCACGAAATTGAAACAAACCGACATGCTATAATGGGAATGATGCTTTATGGCGTTTTGACGTTTGCTTTGGAACGTACTACAGTGGGCGAGCACGCGGAAAATTGAGGACATTTCCAATTTATGATTTCCATTTCCAATTCCAATAATTATTTCTCATTATTTTTCGTAGAAAACCCGATTTTACAACGCATAATTTAGTGAGTTCAATAAAACAAACTGCTCAACTTCAATGTCTATCATCTTTTGTAAAAAAATATGATAGGTTATTCGCTCTTTGTTGCAACATGGAACCTATTTACAGGTTCATCGATAAATTTTTGTGAACCAACGATAGATTTGTTTTATAGCCAAAAACGCAACAATACACATTATTGGGTGCTTTTTATGTTAATCAAAACTGAGATTGTTTGATAATAATCAGATAAATATAAAATAAAATACTTACTGTCAGGGTAAGTGGACCTGAATTACAACCGCACTTGTTCCGCTTAATTTCGTCTTCATCGATCTCGAGCTGCAAACACACTGTTGATGTTCGTCAGCTAGTTTTGTTATTCAAAAACAATCTTCACCATGGCGGATGCAAATCCAGCGAAAAAACCTACCCTCAGCGACCAGGAGCGCGATCTCGAACAGCAGGCTTTTATTGAGTTTCAAAAGTAAGTGCAAAATAGGATACGTTTTGTAGCATAGCAGAGCAGTAAATCCAATCGTCTGCCTTTCAGAGCTGATTACCATGCATGTCATCAAACGCTGCAGAAACTGCTTAAAACGCAAGATTGCAATCCCAAGGTGCTGCATAACAAGGCAGTGGTGGAATTTTACAACAGTGATCTACGACGGTACGATCAGTTCCGTTCGGCAATGATACAACTGACCGGTTTGGTGGGTGAGATTCGTGCGGTAGACGTAAAAGATCGGGAGTCTTGTGCGGCGTATGTGAATCAAGCAATCGTGCTGTACCATTTCAAACAACCGCTGGCAGCACTGAAGATAATGCTCGCTGTTATGGCGCACTTCGATCGGCTGGATGATTATTTGCTACGGCGGGCTGGTATCTTTACCGTGCACTTGCTGCTCGATACGAACCAACCCAAGAAGGCTAATCGATTGCTGGGAATGCTGCAGAACCGACTAGGCATACAGGTGTACGCCATTCTCAGTGATTCAGATGAAGACGAACCACTTATAGATAACGAAAGCCGGAAAGATATATCCGAGTTGCAGTTCGAGGAGTTCCGCAAAGAGTTTCGGTTAATATTGATTCGTTCCAATTTACTCAATGGAAAGAAGAACATGTCCATCCCACTGGAAGATACTTCGGAATACTCCATCCTCAAAGGGCATCAATATTTCTTGGGCAACGATTATCAAATGGCTGCCAAGGAACTTTCGAAGCAGTTCACTAATGAACCGGTCAGTGTGAACAAGCACGGTGAAGATCAGAATACGATTCTGGCAAACAATATGGGCGTAATACACTTCTCGGTAAAACACTACGCACTGGCAGCGCGATTCTTCCAGCAAGCACTGCTGTTTGACAAATCTGCAACGGAAGACACATCGACGGAAAAGGTTGAAGGTTCCCCACTGTACTGCGTCGGTGCTACAAAGCGACCCGAAATCCTGTACAACCATGGACTTGCTTTGCTGCACCTTCAACGTCCCAAGGAAGCTTTCGAATGTATGCTGATAGTGTTAAACTCGAATCACAATAATCCCCGCCTATGGTTACGGTTGGCCGAATGCTGCATAATGGTGCACCGGCAGGAAAAGCAGACACAAAACACGAACATTTGCCACGGGACTGTGGGTAGTGGTGTGCATCGGAAGTATATCCTTAATCCTTTGCCAAAAACGGCCGTAGTTGATGGTGACCAATCGTTAGCCATTCCGGCTACAACGCTCGAGTTTGGTTCGCTGTGCTTACGCAATGCAGTCACTCTGTTGGAGTTTCACGAGCCGGAACTGATCCGTCAATCCGAGAGCAGCGATAAAACGGTTGCCTGGGACAAGGTATACGAAGGTGTACCTTGCAATCCTTCGCTGCCGATGAAGCTGGTCTCGTTCAATAAGCTCAAGTGTGCTGTATTGGCCGCGTACAGCTATGTGCTGAATACTCTTGGCGAGTATAGCTTGGCGCTGAAGTATGCGAAACAAATGTTGACCATGAAAGATTTACCACAGTCTTACTTGTAAGTCTAAGGCATTCATAATCAATCCATCCCGATGGTAACGAATTGATTTAAACCCCTTTCTCTTCATTTAGATTACTCTCGCATATGTACGCAGCGGAAGCATTGATCATGATGAACCGGCCACTGGAAGCTATAACATACCTGGAACCAAAATTTATAACTGAGCTGGCCGGTGACGATTTTGGTATGCGAGCTTCCCCACACTGGAATATCAATTCTGCCGATGCTGCCCGCTCGGTAATGTACTACAATCGGGCAGTGGTGTCATTTCTGATTGGTGACTACGAACAGGCTAAAATAGCGATGGGAAACTGCAATCATCCGTTGGTAATGCCGTACCTCAAGATGCTGAACGTCTACCAGGAGCTGCTGCTAGGAAACTACGACAAAGTGCAATTGCTGATACGTTACGATACGCCACATTTGATTTAAAGGTTTTGTAAATAGTAGATGATATACAGAACAAAAAGTTAATTCAACCAACCATGCCATTTTGGAGTGTATTTGTACTTAAAATTTGCACAAATTGCAGTGCGAACTAATGATATTTACATTGGTTTGTGCTCAACGTACATTTCAAATGTTTCGTTTGACAACTGTCGTTGCGACCGAACTGACATTTCTCTGTTGTTTCGCGGAACCAATTTCGTGGAAGAAGTCACAACACTTGCCCCAAAGGGTCACAATCGGTTCGTTTGTTTGCTGGAAGAACGAACCCCAAAAACTTGTGCCGAGTACGCTCGTCTAATCACATTTTTGAAACCACATATCAATCAAGAAAGGGGGTGCAGCATAGAAAATGCCACGAGTACATATCATTTTGCTGCTGGTTGCGATAGCATTCCTGAATTCCAACGCTCAGCATGGAAACTTGAAGAATGTGGTAAGTTTATCAGTTATGAAGACACAAGACCTTGAGAAACACTATTTCGTGCGTGTGTGTTATTATCGGTCACCCGTTTAATTTCAGCAAAAACACACTCCATCGCCCCTTTCTGCGAGCGGCCTTCAGAAATTGGCAGCTGATCCGTTGGTGCTTTTGCCGCAGACATTGGAAAATTTGCTCGTTGAGCGAGTGGTCGGAACCGCGGGCCATGAAAATGTGAAAAATTACATCGTGGAACAGATGAGTCGGCTCGGCTACACGGTAGATCTGGACGAGTTTGAGCAAACCGTCCCGATTCTGGGCAAGGTACGGTTTGGCAACATAATCGCCACGCTCAACCCGAACGCGGAACGAAATCTGGTGCTTGCCTGCCATTACGATAGTAAATACTTCCCCGGACAAAAGTTCATCGGCGCTACGGATTCGTCCGTACCGTGTGCAATGCTAATTACAATGGCGGCCACACTGGAACCATATCTGCAGTCCGTGAAAGAGAGAACGGGCCTAAGCCTACAGTTTATTTTCTTCGATGGTGAAGAAGCAATACAAAACTGGTCCGAGAAGGATTCGCTTTACGGCGCACGGCACCTTGCCGAGCAGATGGAGCGGGACAACACGCTGAAAAAGATGGACATGCTCGTACTGCTCGATCTGCTGGGGACGCCGGAGCCCAATTTTTATAGCTATTTCTCCGAAACGGAAAACTGGTACGTGCAGCTAATTTCGGTCGAGCGCCGATTGGACGAGCTGGGTCATCTGGAAAACTACAGCACAAGCAGTGTTTCAACGTCCCAAAAATCCATCGCTTACTTCAAACCACATTCCATCTCGGCGCAGATCGAAGATGATCACATTCCCTTCCTGAGGCGTGAAGTGCCCGTTCTGCACATCATCCCACACCCCTTCCCGGACGTGTGGCACAGGCTGGAAGATAATGGTGATATCGTGGACGTACCGACGGTGCGCAATTTAATCAGAATATTTTCCGTGTTCGTGATGGAGTATCTGCATGTGCCGTTATGACAGGCGAAGGATGAATTTTGATAACTATTTCCACACCCCGCAATTTGTACTTACAATCACTGCTTTATGCGCATTTTACCCTTGAACGTACGAAACGAAAATCGTTACGGAAGCGCAATTTTAATCAATTATCAAACAGCAATTTATCTTTTTGGTGAACTTTTCTCGCAGCGAAACATATCGTTAAAAGTATAATTTTATTGTGCAATAAACAAATTTGTTGAGAACAAATTGTATAACAACCCAATTACTGATTGTTGCCTTTCTGAAATTGATATAAATTATTTGTCAGGTTATAGGTGAATATTATTTTGAAAAACCTACTCCCAGGGAAAAAGTGACTGATGATGACACAGTTTCACGCCTTCCACAAAATTGGTTTCCCCCGATGCCCTTGTGGTCACGCACATGGGAACGATCGTAATCGATCCATTGTTATCGCCTTCTAGCACGCTAATTCACAACGCTAGGGTGAACTAATACAGGTTTACCTAAAACAAGTTCTTTCAACCATAGTCGAATTGAAATGGAAGATTTTTGTAACAAATCAAACCACATGGGGAATCACGTGGTTGCGCACCTGTTGAGTCGTTTGTCGCACACAAAAGAACTATAAATACTAAAAATATCATTCAATTAACTATATAGCTATACTATTGAACTACATAAAACTAATATAATTCCCGTACTCACATACGCCTCTGAGGCATGAACTTTGACCAAAACTATAGACTATAGAGCGAAGATGCTGAGAAATGGTGAAGATGTTCACAAGGATTTTTGGCCCCGCATGTCTTGGAAGAAGGGTAGTGAGGTAGACCGAAATTGAAATGGAATGATGTGGTCGATGTCTTCGCCAGAAAAACCGGGATAATAGTAGCCAGACCTAAGTAAAAGACTACAAAAGAAGAGTAGATTGTAATGAAATTTGATCATTTATTTTCATGAAAGACGTTTCCTACACACACATGGCGTGAATTCTGTGAGGATAAGAAAAGCTGCTAAAAAATCATTGTATTGCTCCATTATTTGCTTTGTTTGATTTTATCTATCATTTTTTGGATTCAATACAATCTTCTACTTTCCGGGGCACAGGGAGATGAACCGTTTGTCTAAACGCTAACTTACAGTACAGTTGTACTGATTTTGCAACCTACATCAGCGCCGCAAGGTTCGCGGATACATCCAAACCTTTCCACGGACTGGTGTTTTCTTTCGTTGCTTTGTTTAGACTAGAATACTTTGCATCCGAACCCACCAACACCTTTGGGGGCCAGTTACTCACTCGTGTGTGGAGAGTCTGAACTAACATTCAATCCAATTGCTTCTTCTACTGGCAGTATGAATTTCATTCCTTTTCCTTTCGTTGTAGCGATATTTAAGCTCTGTAGTAGTGGGTTTTCCTTTGTACGGAATAGGACTCCAACGCTTCACTATTCTTACTCTTACTATAAAAGCGTTGCTCATTCTATTTCCTCACGGCTACGGGAAGCACTTGAACGAACGCGCGAACTGTGTGAGAGTTCTGATTTTGTTCTAGACACTACAACGTGTAACACCACTCTGCTGACTACCTACGTGTGCAATTGTTACATTTAAGCGTACCCTGCTTTTGGAAACGATCTACTATATAGGTGAAAAGGGGGAAAGATCTGAAGCACTACTACATTTCCGTTACTACTAGTTTTCTATTCATAAAATGTCTATTGCATTAGGATTATGCAAGAAAGATTCGACTGGAATAAATTGTAGATCAAGTGGATAGTTAGTAGCAGTTGTTGCTAGCCTACACTACAGAAGCAAAAAGGCTTTAACAAGATAGTGGAGAAGGTGTGGCGTAAAAAACCCCGCAAACAGTACCGTCCTGTCGGTATAGTACCGTTTGTTTGGAAGAAATGTGATTCTAAGTATGATTTGTCTACATGCTACAAGTATGGTCACTGTGACTGGGCGTTTGTGGATGGAATGTGCTTCGATGCGATTTTGATCCGCTAGATGCATACGTTTTGTGTTGTATCATTAGGTTAGATTTCCGTGTAGAAATCCGGTCGACCAATGTTGAGCAGTTTGAACACGCTCGGCAGCAAGTACTGTGTGTTGAACCCAATCACACCGTACGTGAACAGTTTGTACGACAGCTCGACAATGATTTTGTTCTTGTTTTCGAGCGTATTTTCCGACCGGCGCAGTTCGTTTTTGTCCCGCCCGAGTATGAAGCAAACGAACGCATACGAGATAGACTTTGCGAATGCGCGCGATGCTACGATGCAGCAAAGACCCAGAACGGTCCGCAGCAGTAGCAAACCGAACATGCTATAGGAAGGCCAAATGATTTCGTACGGTGGTGGTTGTGCGGGTTGTTGAAATTCATCCAAATGGAAGTGGAGCCAGGCGCCAATTTCTATCCCAGCGCAAACACTAACCGTGAGGGCGGTATCGCCTCTGTAAGAAATGAAACAATTAAATTGTAATAAGGAACAAAAGATTCTGGGATGAAAATTTAACCGTACCGCGTTGGTGTCCATTTGCCAGAGTCGGGGTAATACACAATCAGTAGAATTGATATGGTAAATACGAATATTGGCGACCAGCGCGAGGTGACGATAATAAGATCCAATCGATCTACGATAGGGATCAGTGGGATCATTAACAAAACGACTAGTACCAGTCCCGCAATAATGTCCTAAAAGGAAACAATAATTAATTAATAACAATAAAGCAATAATTATAGCTAAGATCATTCCTTTCTCTTTTTAACACTGAATGGTACTTACCAGCACACTGTGCATTCCCAGATAAACACGGCTGACGCATATGACGGCACACCACACGCACGCTATTGCCAATCCAACTGGCATAGAGTAGATATACCGATCGTACGTATAAATCAGCACGGAAAAAGGTATCGCGACCGAGACCATCGCGTGCGTGGACGGCATTCCGTACTCGAGTCCCCATTTTTTCTGCAACCGGGCAGCTGGATAGGATGGTCGGGGCCATCGAATAATATCCTTAAGGCTTTGTCCTGCAACATGTTGGGCACGTTATAAGTCTTATCATCGAAAGCAATTACCAAGATAGCGAATGATCTCATTGATCGTTACAACACCGGTCGTTATCTTCGTGCAGATGCATTACCTACGTACATAATCGCTGACCATACCATAACGACCCTGCGACCAACGGCGCTGTCAATGTTCCAGAACCAGAACGGGATAAACGTGGCGTAGAATATCTCATCGCCCAGCTCGGTGCCAACGATGAACAGCACGTACCAGAAGTAATTCGTCACCCGATAAGCATTATCATTATCATCGATCTTCTTCCCATCCGCATGATTCACGGTGCTGTACCCATTGCTCGGCACACCTTTACCATTGGCCGTACCGTTCTGTGTGCCGGTTATCTTGGTGGTTTTGGATAAGGGATCACTTTTCTGGTACTCGATGCCGAAATATTCCTGTACTTTTACAACCAGCTCCGGGCTTTTGAGATACTCAAGGGTCGGATGCATTTTGTGCGGGGAAAAATGATTACGCTGAGGATAGATATTAGAACGCTAACTATTGCGTGGAACGGAACTTGTTACACAATCGGGACCAAATCCTGAAAGGACACCGCTAACGCTGAACAGCTCCAGTTCGCTTAAATCGTAATCATGTTGGGATGGAAAAAGGACACTACCGTACACCGACGACTACCGCAATAATGTTTATCGAGAACGACAAGAACAAGGCTGCGTCATTTTCTTAATTTGACAGTTGGGATAGTGCATGAGCATGAGCGATTTATAGATAAATTTTAATTGGCATATTAGCTACTTTCTAAAATCATCCAACAAAAAGTATAGAAAATAAACGCATAATCCAATATTCCGTTCAAATAATAATTACAGCAAAATTTAAATTTCAGTTTGAAATAAACATTCCATTCAATATGGCGCCATGATGGTACAGCCCGGTGACAGTAAATATAGATGTCAAACAATTGCAAAATAAAAAAAATATACACAACAAACAAACGGAAAGCGTTTAGAAACAGCAGCTCACAATAAACTTACCTACAAAACCCTTAAATTGTAATGCGAGCATCGCAAAACTATTTGCGCTGAGTGCAGCAATCGTTAAACTTCTCTGAAACTTTGTGCAATCGGTTCGAAAGTAAAGTAATGAAGCAGTGTTGGAAAAATTAAGATATTAAAGGCACAAGAAAAAGAAGAAGAAGAACATTGTTTGTCCGTTCCTGAAGTTGGTTTATCACCGGGTTTTCGGATAACTTTGTGAAGCTGCTCTCCACGTTGCAATGGACGATTTGGAATAGTTTTGGCAAAGAGTTAGTAGTGTGCAGTGGTAGAGCGTTGTATTTAAGTTTTTTAGGATAAATTCCTGCTGTACTGGTAGGTTCTCGGTCCCTCATTCGGAGCGAAGACTTGTCGTGAATTAAGCATCATGCCGCAGCGGAAAAAGGTAAATTACGTACCATTTGAGCCTCGTTTTATTGTAATCACCTGTAATCTTATGCGTCCTAATCCATTGCAGTCCACAAGCACGGAGTCCAGCAGTGGCAGTTCGACTGACTCCAGTTCCAGTGGGACGGATTCTTCTGGAGGATCCGATTCCGGAAGTTCAAGCAGTGAAAGTGATTCATCTAGCTCAAGAGAACCGTTACCTCGTCCAACCAGTAGCAACAACTCCGCACTTCCCGGAGCAACGAGTGGAAATGGTTAGGATACCAAGTTTACCGGAAAACTACACCTATAATACTTTTTACATCCATTTATATTTTAGTCACACAATCGAAAACGAATGACAAAATTGTAAGACGACGAAGTTCCGAGGTCGGAGGGGCTACAATCAAACCCGGCAGTAAGCCAGATGCAGCTAAGGAAAAATCACTACCACTCAAACAACAAAAACTTTCTAAAAGTTCTATTTCATCGAGCGACGACGATGACTCAGGGCCCGATACCAGCAAATCGACTACGGCTGGCAAAAAAGGTCCAAATACTGAAATAGGAAAGAAAAAATCCAATGTTGCCTCTGTTCAGGGCAAGGAAAGAGCAACGGGATCGTTACCGATCGGTGGTGGTAAGGTTCCACCGTCCGTCATTAAACAGCAACATCAACAGCACCATCAAAATGCAGCTCCCGCAACAAAGGGCGCCGTAAAGGCTAGTACGGTAGTAAAAAGTTTACACAAATCAAACAACAACGGTGCCAGTGCAGGAACGGGGGTGAAAAAACCGACTGCAAATGCGGCTCAATCACTAACGACACCTGCCAGCAAGGGCAAAAAGAAGAGTATATTTTCGCCGGTCAATTCATCGGAATCGGAGGTGGAAACGACACCGGAAAAACCGGACTTACAAGATAGACGGACGTCCAGTTCCAGCTCTACCAGTGGGAATGTCGCTTCGGCTACGAACACGGGAGCGGGTTCCGATGTGTTTGACAAGAATCCTGCCGGAAGTGGTACCACTGGTACTGCTGCATTGCAGCGTGGGCGTGGTCGTCCTCGAAAGGCATCGCAAGTTGGTACACAAAACATCACGGGATCAAAACCGGTCGGGCAGGTAAAGCCACAGGTGAGCGGTTCGAGTGGTATAACCAAAGTTGCCAGCCCAACCGCCGTTCCATCGTCCAAGTCGATTAAATCCCCCATAAGGGCACTCTCCTCAGCCACGTCTAGTTCGAGTGAATCATCCTCAAGTGGATCATCGGACACGGAGACGGAATCCTCCGATGACTCGTCGCCGTCGATCAGTGCAGCAGCTGCACAGAATTACAAGAAGTCCACCAACACGATGAAACGGGTGCTCGAAAGAACTCCACAGAAGAATGACACGAAGGATGGTACCGCTGCTGGTTCGGACTCGGAAACGGAAACGTTGAAACAAACGAGAAAATTAACTCGCTCGGCAAGCACACGCAAATCAAAACATTTGCTTGGCAAGAACGCCTCCGAAACGGATTCCGACGTAGACAGTGTGAAGAATGCCGCCTCGAAGAGTCCGGTCAAGAAAGCTCCCACCGTTCCGTCGAAAGGTAAGGCAAAAAATAATATTGCCAACGCGTTGTCCAGCAAACGGGCGAACGATAAACCGAACACGAAAGAACTGCTCATCGAGGAAGCGCCGATCGAGCGCCGTTGTCCGCTGGAAAAGTGTGACTCGCTGGGGCACATGGGAGGTCAGTCCGAGAAACATTTCACCCTGGAGGCGTGCCCAATGTACCACAATATGACGATCGACCAAACGAAGCAACTGCTGCACGAGCGCAAACTACGTGAGGACGATCGGCGACGATCAATTCCGGTGTACGAGAATTCGAAAAAGATTCAAACACCGGAACAGAAGCTGTACGCTCAAAAGATCCGTGACTTGCGGGCACGCTTCAAACCGTCCTCTCCACCCCCGATGGCGGAACGTCCAAAACCGTTGATCGATCGCGAAGGAAATGAAGTTAAGCCCGAACCCAACATCGAAGGCATTGTGCCGGACTATGATCTGCAGTTGTTCCGCGAAGCGCAAGCACTGGCTAGTGAAAGTATTGAAAAAGAGCTAGGCGACATGGTGACCGGGAAAGGTACGAAATACATCTCTATGGGACGGCACTGTATGCAGGTGTGGTACCAGTCGCCGTATCCGGATGATGCGACGCGATTACCAAAGCTGTATCTGTGTGAATTCTGCCTGCGGTATCAAAAGTCGGAAGTGGGAATGAAGCGCCATGCGGCCAAATGTGTCTGGCGGCATCCACCGGGTGATGAGGTACAAGATGAGCCGTTCTTTGCGGATTTAATGCTGACTGAATGCTGCATGCTTCATGTTTTCAGATTTACCGCAAGGGCAAGCTTGGCGTGTGGCAAGTGGATGGTAAACGGCACAAGCAGTATTGCCAGCATCTATGTTTGCTGGCGAAATTCTTTCTCGACCATAAAACGCTGTACTACGACGTGGAACCGTTTCTGTTCTACGTGATGACGCTGGCCGATAGTGATGGCTGCCATACGGTGGGGTATTTCAGCAAGGTAAGTGTTGTTAGCATAACGTGAATTAGCTTCTTGTTTGTATTTGGTGAACGATTCTATAGGGATGTTTTATTTGAATTCTTCACAATTCTTCAAAACCTGTCAAAGTATGTGTTGTGTTGAAAGATATCTTAATATTTATTGCTGAAATTTGGATTACGATATTTAAGCTTAGTTTTGAAATAGTTTAGAATTCCTAGTTGTGTGATGTTATAGATTATTTTATTTTAAAACACTTAAATTATTCACTGGCAATCTTTGCATCAAATCTCTCTGTATGACTGTTTACTGTCCGAATGTACGGCATAAATCTTTCACGCGACAGCAGTGCCCTCTACCGTTCGCTAGTGAATGTTCCTTCAAAATGATATTTGCTGGAGTGTTGAAAGATAATTTGTTCGAATTCATTGATTTGAATGATATTTTGCTTTCGATAGTATGTTTATTATTTAAAATAGCAAAAAAGATATAAAAGTCTCTCTTTAACAACCAAGTGAATATATAAAATATAGCAAAAACATAAAATAATGTAAAAAAGTGAAATAGAACTGACTATAAAAAATCATTTTTTTGCAATATTGACGTATTTTTCAGGGGTTTTTGTTGCTTCCGCAATATTTCATTTTTGTTGCATAATTTTAGAATTGTTTACAATTCTTTTTAACTTTTAATTGTCATAATATCATCGATCAACTGTTTTGCCTCGATTGTAATCAAATGGAAAAAGAAACTATTAAAATTAGAAATTGTTTTATTTTCCTTAGTTTTATATTAATTAATTTGATCGCCATATAATATTGGTCTAATCCTTTGTCACGATCCTGCAAAAGCTAAAACAAACATGTAATAACGTTAATAATTAGAAATTTGAGGAAAGTCTTATAGTAAAATGACAAAATTGTGTGTGGAAGCTTCGAAAACGAAAAGTTCAACACTCGGAACGACGCTTCCCCAAGAAGGTCAAAGAGCTTGCGGTACGTGTTACGATACGGCATAAACCAGGCATAAAGAGAGAGAGTGGAAAATAGATAGAGCGTAAAGAGTAAAATGAGATGGCTTCAATTACAATAATCATGATCATCGAGCATCGTCGCGCTCGGTGCCGCTGCAATCATTATCAAGCATCCAGAATCGACTGGAAAAGGATTTCGTGCACCAGGGTGGGATGGGTTTCGTTATCGGTACACTCGGATGGCTCCTGGTAAACGCCCGTGTCTGTCGAGGCCAATGACCGCTGCCTAGACGAAAACCGGGAGAGTTTGAAAACCACCGAATGCAGGACGTCCTGTCTATCGTTCCCGTGCCGTTGGCTGCTGCTGCTTCTGTGTTATGGTTTCGATTCTGCTCGTGGTCTTTTGCGCTGAAGTGTGTGCGTGTGCGTGTGTGTGGGTATAAATATATATATTGTTGAGCGTAAAATATAGTGGAAGTAAGGGTTTTTGCTTCCTAGTTTCACCATACCGCAGTATCTGCATCTGCGCCGCCACTTCTACGACAAACCGATGGCGTTTTCCCGTTTTGGTTTTTGATTATCATCGCAACGGTCATTCCACCGATAGAGTCGAACCACCGGTCAGTACCACCACCCCATCCATCCCGTTCAACTGTGTTTAAATTTTTCCAACATAACGACCATTTACGGATGGATGGTGTTACTACTGCACCGGTAGATGTGGGTAGATTCTGTCTGTACAGTTGTGTAGGTCGATAAAGCAAACTGTACGGATTTTAATTACTTTACTCTATTCTTTCTCTGCGAAGTAGCGGGAGAAAACTTCTCGAACGCGGAAGTTTTCAAGATGATCTTTTATTAGACAGCGTGAAGCGTTTATTCTCGAGTGGGAAAACATTCATCTATGGAGGTTTGGCAGATTTGCTATCTTGCAAGGTTATATTCACTGTCCACGGTTGGCTGTATGTATTTTGTTACAATATTTATATTGAGTTATATACTCAAGCAGTATTCACACAATCTTAATCACAATTCTCTTTAACATTTGTCAACAGTTGTCCAATTCGAGAAGGCTTCGGAGGACGTTTTTTTGTGAGCGACAAGAACTGACAGACAGACCGACCAGCAAGGGCGCTGAAAAAGAGCACATTCATGTTAGCGTTTGGACAAATCCCGGTGCAGAGTAAGCGTTTGAAACGTAGACTGATTGTTACCGTGCCGTTCCTTTTCGCACACCCACCCGAATGCGATAGATGTGTCCATAATTCTGTGTGCGGTACACTGTTTTTTTTTTGTTTGGTTGCATTGTCCTGAATATAGATGCCCTTATGGTTTCCGAGCATCATTTTTGGTCAATCCAATCGAATGATTGTCTGCTCCTTCCCTTCGGTCTGCCGGGTGTGTGCAGGAGACGGTTATTGTTGCAATGCAATAGGAGCAGGTTGAGTTCCAACGGCGCACTAGTAGAAAATTTGTTGTATTTTCTTTTTCCCATTCCCAAATTTATAGACATCAATATGCCGTCGATGACCGTCGGATGGAATGGATGTTTTGTCCAGCCACCGTGAGTGGATCCTTGATTCGAGAGTTGCGTCAGGAGTGCATTTGAGTGTAAATTGTTATAATTTGATTATTTCGTGCCATTATTTGAATGTGCTCTTTCCTATTTGTATATCCTTAAGAAGAAAACAAGGTGGTATAAGGGATGATTAAATTATTTTTATTAGACGAAGCCAACAGGGTTTGTTTAATTTCTTCTCAAATAAGGCGCTATTTCTTGAGGATAGGGAAATATTGATTCGTACAAAAATATGTCTGCAACTGCGCTTGGTGCATCATCGCGTATGATCGATTTCTGATCGAACACACCTTTATTTGCACTTAAAATTTCCACAAAAACGAGCTGTTCCGCGTACATTCAACCAGGCGCCTCCATCACTCCGTCGCTTTGGGGCGCGTTGTGTGTTTTGGTAATTTTTATCTTGCGCAAAGGCAACCTTCCTAAGGCAGGGAGAGGAAAACGGCATCACCCCGCCCCTCTATACCAAACCCCTTTGCACTGTCCAAAGCTGTGTGTGTGTGTATATGTATGTTGTATGTGCAATCGATGCATGGCAAAAAATAAACCAACCCCCGGCACCGGAAGTTGCAAGGCATCACGTACTTCCGATCGTTAGTCTTTGCCGCCGTGGTATGGTGGGAGGGGTTCGGGGATGCAAACGGGATGCAAACGGTGTGTACCGGTGTGTTAGTACATAGTGACGCTTTGTGCAGCATCGCGGTTGTGTTTGTGTGCCGAAGGCTCCCGGGAGAAGGCTCGTCGTTCGGCTCATGCCTGGGATGGCACTCGCAAGCCGGGGCCATCGTACGACGATGACGACGCCGCCGACGATTGCAATGAATTGGTCAATGAACTTTGCGTCGCTTGATTCGTAAGATCGAAGTTGGTGGAAGATGGCGGGCACCGAGGTCGGCCGGGTCGGTCGTTACAGCGTCCCGTGGCGTGGCTGTCAGAAGCGTTCTCGGGCTGGGGGACCGCTATCCCCAAAAACTCAAGGATGCCGCTGCCGTGCTGGCCGAAGGACCAGCACAGCGAGTGTTTTTTTTGTCTCCTCCCTCTCTTCTACACCCTTCCCAACCGTCTATCGTCTTAGCAGCATCGTCAACGTTGACCGCACCAGACGTCTGGGGTTAACTTTTGCCAATGGTCTCTCACCCTTTTTGCTTGCGGATGCCCGCGATCATGCGGATTCTGTCTGGCAGTGTCTAGACGGCTGGCAGGCCCACACCAAACGACCCCGGCTGCCATTGCCATCGGAACGATTCGCCGCATCCGAGGGCACACAGGTGGCAAGGTGAGCTTGTTGTCCTGTCCGCTGCAAAAAAAAAAAACCGCAACTATTTGTGCGCTGGAGGATGGGTAAACGGGACGGTTTGCGCCATAAGCCGGCAAACGTTGGACAGGTGGGAGAGGGTTTTTGGTAAAATTTACAACTAACCAAACCCTCATCAGCACCTCCTTACAGGCCGTTGCCGTTAAAAGTCAGCGTCAGATCTCCAACTCAACGCCAAGCGCTCTTGTACAAGGACGAATCAAACTCCCTTTTGTCGAGGGTTTTATTGGAGGGCGTCCGGGACAGGCGATGGTGACAATGGTTTTGCATTGATTTTTCGTTCTTCAATTTCACAGTAAACCCAAACGCTCCCTGCAATATCCATCTTCGCCGACTCGTACATGAGAATGTGAAGTGACTGATGCTCACCGCTCGCAGCATCGTGTATCCGCGGCCACCATTACCGCACGCCACGAGCCGGAAACAGAGAAGAAGAAAAAAAAACCGCACACACTCTCACCCGACTGTTGCAAACGATGCAATCAAAATTTCAATGACCCCAAACGGGTGCGACCCATCGGATGAAGTTTGTAAAACTGGGTGTCGGGACATGGCGCGTGTCGCGAGCCGTCTGTGTGCGTGTGCGTGTGTGGATGGCAAGGACACATCCAGTGGGACAGAAAAAGAGAGCCGATGACTGTTTAGCGAACTGCGAACAAAAAAAAAAAAAACTCAAACACACGAACGTCAGGATGCCAGGATAACGAAGAGGTTTTGCGAAATTTGTGAAAATACTTTTAGGGTGCCTTTGGTGCCGGGGTTCCAATCGGTGGTTCTTCCGCTAGTGCCGCCGCCGGTAGACAGGCTACAGGGGAGTCAGGATGGGTGTGTGGAAGGAAGGGCAGACTGGGACGGATCAGCATCATCACCAGCGAGAGGTGGTCGGGCAAGCGTTTGTGTGTGTGTCGCAAGGGCATTGCACACATAGCATGCGTAACCGATTCTTCCCGCCAGATTTTGCCGGATCTTCGTGCCATTGTCGACGCTATTGTTGCACGCACCGTTAGGTGCAGAGCGTGTGTGCGTATGTGTTGTCTGGGAGCTTCCTTTTTGTTGTTGTTGTTGTTTAACCGTTGTCGTGCGCACCCCATTCCATTGATTCCCACGATCACGGGTGTGCGTAGCGTTTTTTTTTTGTCTGCCTCTTTTCGCTCTCTTCGACAGCAGACGAACATTGCCGGCGAAAGGATAAATGAAGGATAAATCTCCTATGCCAACCATGCTCGCCGCAACACAATACATAAAGGACGGCGGGAGAGTATTAGAGTGGCGAAAACGGGGTAAAAAAAACTCCTCCCCGCAAACGGCCTGCCGCACTGTTGCCCCACCCGGTTCCGTCTGTGACTGGGTGAAGGTGAAGGACGAGTTCGTACGCGCCCAGACCCTTTTTCGCATGAGCCAGACACGCGCTGGGATACAGAATTGAGATGAAAGAAAAAAAATCACCGATCCACTCGACGGGCGATGTCGGGCGTTTTTAGACTCGCCCGATGCGTCCTGCGTCACTGATATTGGGTTCCTCGAAGAGCCGTACCGTACAGCTGCTGCAAGCGAACGGGACGGCGAACCGCACCGACACCGGAGACGGAGATAGTGTTGAACAATCCGGGGAAACTGATGACGGCATCGGGCACAAGATCTCCAGGTCCAGCTGGGTGTGTGGAAAGCGCCGGTACATACAGGCGGCGCACTACCACGTGTCCGATGCGCGGTATATAAGAAGGATAAACACATACAAGCGGGTGGTTATGTTCTGTTCCTTTGTGCACAATGTATGTGTGCCTGGTGAGTATGTGTCTGTGGAAAGTTTTGTATTTGCTTACCAGTGTTGTATCAAACATGGTGGCAAGTACTAGCTCATTTCTCTCTCACTCTCTTTTTCTATCTTTCTCTCGTAGTGTTTTTTCTTTCGTAACACACGCGAACGAAGGACTCGCTTGATGGTGTGTACCTTTCAAGAAAAGGACGAAAAGTTATCAATGGGTATAGCAGGTGGTGTGACTCCCGGCGTATCATGTACATCATCTGGGAACAAACCTGGCACCAGACTCCACCAGGCCAGGCCAAAGTACGCGGTTGTGTTTGTGGCACAGACAGACACACACATACATTTGCACCATACCTGGAGAGGAGAGTTCCGAAAACTGGTCATGTTTTTCCCGCGTTTGCCTTTGGCGAATCCGTCGGCAGGCGAGCATGTGTTCCACTTCTTCATTCACAATCCCATTCCTGCAAACGATTCTACCACTGCTTGGCGTACGCTCACGCGCGTGTGTGTGTGCGCACGTTGAGAAGCGGCACGGTGGTATCAGGCGTTACTACACAACTACTACACATCCGGCTGGATTGGGGCGAATGTATGGTTGCAAAAACCGCCATCGTACGCCAATGTTTTGTCTATGTGCGTCTAGGTTTTGGTGCGAACGCTACACAGAATCCGGAACGGTGGGCTGTTTTTGTGTCCAGGGGGAGTTCCCCGGGAGCTGGCGGGCTGTTTGGCGGGCTGTGGAAGACTTTTACCCGGCAAACCAACGACCATGGGGAAGGTCAACGAGACTAACAGACTCACCCTAACCATGCCAAACCGGCTGATGATGTTGGGATACGGCATGTGCGGCATGTTTGGCTGGCTGAAATTCGGTCATTGCCCTTTCATTTGGTGTGCGCCTTGTGTCTGGCGTGGCGGTGGAGCGGTTTGGAGACGGCTGTAAGAAGGGGGAACGTACGAACGCCACCCGCAACAGACGATATCTGGCGTGTTGGGATGGTGCCGTGCGTCTGGTGATGCTGGCAAAGCAAGGACAAGGACTGAGTGTGGTGGTGGGAACATGCGGGTTCCCTTTCTAGCTGTGCCTTGAAGGTTTTTTTTTTGTTGTTGCTATTGCTACTCCTTATTCCCCGGAAACCCCTAGAATAGCAGCGACACTCCTCGGACGACCGCGGATTAAACCGGTCCCGGTATTCCCGTGCTGCAATGACTGAAATCCTCCCTGTTGCAATTTTTGGAGTGGAATTTTGCACCGAGAGAGTTTAGACTCCCGGAACATCAACGGCTTACACGGTACTGCAGGAGTAAGTGTGACAAAAAGGGAGCGGAACTGCTGGGGTTGGTTTGTGACGGCCAGACAGGAACAGGACGATACACACGATGCGTCGGGGATGGCTAGCATGCAGCAGGGTGTGCGCTTCGGAGTGTTTAATATGTATATATTTAATAAACGGTTGATAATATGGTGATGGCGTTCGGGGCTATGGCTCTATGGTTGGCCGGATGTCGACAGAATGAATGGCAGGTGCAGAGGCTGTATAAGCGAGAGCCTTTGTGTCGGAGGGGCGGGATAACGATGGCGGGCGGGTGCTTTTGTCGGCAGCATGCGACAAAAGATGAATGTGTGTACTTGTACGACTGCTCGGCACACACAGTGCCACTCCGTGCGTGGGTGGAGTGACGGGGAGACGACCCCCGCCCACGACACTCCAAAACAAATGCGGCTTTTGCGTAGCGAAGAATTGCAGGAACTCCTAACGGAAACGCATCGCAATGATCTGTGCAGTGTGCCGAGCCGGTGTCGGGCTTTTTTGGTGGACCGTAGTCTGTCCCGAGTGGAGCGTAAAGTTTTTCACGAGAATTCGGTGGAGCACGTTTGCAATTTCCACGTCCACGCGCCTGTCGGGTGTGTCTGGTCGGACGAATACGTAAAGTGATTGCTGCTACGCTCATTGGGAGACGAGCATTAGAGTGGGAGGGTTGGGGTTTTTTTTTCTGCCTGGGGAAAGGAGCAGAACCGCGCGTCAGTCTTTGTTCCCGGGGACGCTACGGAAACGCTACGGGGCTAGAGCAGTCTGTCCCGGACCGGGCATCGGGAGTCGGGGCCGACACACAGCAGCGACGCACAAATAGGAAACGGGATAATAAAATTTGATGTCGCACCGATTCCTTCGGCCGTTTTGGTGTTTGGGTGAGGGTGTTCGGTTCGACCATTGTGTGTGAGTTTATGTTTCCGTGCCGCCGTCGCGCACGGTCGCGGTACTTTAGTAATAAAATATTCTTTTTAATTCGTCCTGCCCAACTCCCGTTGCCTTGGTTCCATCCTGGGTGGCCTTTTGACATGGGAGGTGCGTTTTTGTGAGGTGAAAGATCCCTTCGATTGTTTGCGCCTGCATTGGTTGGCGTTGTTGCGTCTGGTGAATTTGATCATTTAATCGACATTTATGATGGAAATACATTTTGGTGCATGGTTTGTAAACCGTGTGGGTTAGTAAAATCCTAATAAATTTGATTATTTAATACTAATATTGATTAATATCCAATAGAAAGATTCGATTTATGGGAATTTCTGCAGTTAGAGTATTCTAGAGCAGCAATGTATGGATTTTCCTCGTAACTGAAAGCCTTAGGAATCTATGATGCAAATGTCTTTTTTTTCCATTACAACGACCAGGCCGTATCGGCTTATTTTACCTCGTAGCCCGATAGTCAGTCCTTGCTACGAAGGGTTTGGTCCAGATGGGATTTTAGCTCAGTCCTGTCTTGGGAAGACCGGCGCCAAAAATTTTGAATTAATAAATAAACAATTGACGATTTTGAAGGCCAAAAAATAAACTCATAGACATGAGAAATCCGGAAACTCTCTATGTTGAAACATATTTTTGAATTAATCTGATCTGGATTCAAAAATCTGAACAAACTTAGAAACGGAATGAATGATTCTGAATCTCCATTATGGAGATTCATGAATCTTCAATGATTCAAGATTATTAAATCTTTTATTATGCTGAATCTCTAAAAAATCATGCATGTTTTAAGAGTCGATCAATCATTCGAATCGCTCTTCCGTAAAATCCGTAACAATAATTTACCTAAGAATATGCATTAAGTGGAACACTAGTGTTAAAGTGATCGTAAATGCATAAACACTGAATTCTTAAACCTCAAAGATCTTACGATCTCATTGTCGACTCATGATTCAAATGACTCTTTACTGAATATCGCTTCTTAAAGAGGTCGTTGCAGATGTCTGAATAATAGTTTGTACCCTTTTTTATCTCAAAACATTCAAACTGTCTGGATTGTTTGAGGCTCGTTTGAACGAAGCAAAAAACAGCCCACTTTCAAGTGCGACGCTCCTAAATCCTTGTATTCTGGGCGTCGAAAGGGACAACAGCGCGGTGGATGGTATGTGGCGCTAGCGCAGCAGTTTTGAACGGTGTTTAGTGAAGTCTTGCGATGGGTTCGGCTTCGGCTGCGAAATCCGTCAATGGTGGCTCAGTGCACGAGCTACTGGCCAGAAGCGTATCTTGAGCATATTTTGCTTTGTTCTTCGTACCGCCGCGCTGTGGTAGTTGATTGAGCTGAAGCGTGTAGAGTGCATAGCACCTGAAATAATTTGACTAGTTGTCTAATGCTCGCTGCAAATGCCTGTCTGGTATGGAGCATACGCACCTCCCCATCGGTACAGCGGTTGTTGTGTGCCACCGTGCAGTGGTGTTTCGTGTGAATGGCACTGTAAGTGTCATGGATTTTCAACTTAAGTTCTGATACATGTAACAAGCGAAATGTTGTGCCTTTTGTTATACTGTTTTATGTTCCTTTTTTTCCCGAACTGAATACTATTTCTTACCTAGCTATATGATCAACTCACTGACCATTTGCAGAAAATCCTTCTGCCCACGTCTTGATGTGTTCGCTTCCTCCAGAAAGTGTAGGTGCTACGGTCGGATTACCTTTTACTTTGCATATAATTTATTGGAGTTTTTTTTTGTACATATTCACCACGATCGCTCGTAAATTATCCACCATAGAGGTTCCAGTGTTTGACCGGTGCGCGCAAGGGGTTTTGCACATCCAAAAAGTATGTTGCATATTTTTTGAACGCTGGTTTTGTGTGTGTATAACGAGAAAGCGGTGGTAATAATAATAAAACAAACCACACCATGCAGATTTATGGTACTCAATTTGTCGTTTAGTCTGGCTCTTGTCAGCTACCTACTCACGGTCAATCGGCCAGAAGGCTAATGGATAATTTCACGCTGCTGCTTAATGTTGCCCGAAAAAATCGCGCACCGCTTTGCGCCGGTTCCTTCGGCAACGCATCGGTAGAGCGCAGCGGCCGCCCGCCTGTACTTGACGCGGGCGGTGTGCGATAGTTGAACGATGATCGGCACTACCACGCTGTCACCAAGGCAAGAAAATCGCGATTAAGCCGATGGTGCTCGCAAAGAGCTTGCGCAAAATAAAGCTACCCCGCAGTAAAGGGCATATAAATTTTCAGCTCATAATTAACCTGACAACTTTGCTGGGCTTGTGCGGCGGTGCATTTGGCACAGGAAGGTCGGAAGGTTACACGCACCGCGTTAACGTTTGCGTTTCGGGTGCCTGGTATTCGATGGGGCCAAAGGAACCACCCGGGAACACAATGAACCGCCTTCCCTTGCCGGTTGGGGCTCGGTTCAAACACTGTTTGTTCAGCATCTTGGAGCTCGGAACGATATGCAGCATGTAATCAGCTTTTGGAGATTGTTTGCTGAACTCATATTTCATTCATGCAATCCCGTATGCTTTTCAGCGAGACAACTTGGTTGAATTGAGCAAAAAATTAGCGCGAAGGTGGGCAGTTGAAGGTAGCCGGGCCACATAAAGAGTGCATCTTTTGAATGTGAAACGTTATGGTTTTAACTGAGGGCCTTCTTCTGTAATGTGATCAATAGTCAGAAAGATAGTTTAATAATTTAAGAATTATTGGAATTATTAACATTGTAGTACTTACGTAGTTACACCGATGGTTCATCCGTGCGGGTTTGTTATTGTAGAATATCTTTTATAAATTTCGTAGTTAATTCAACAATTGTTACATGTTGCTGTCAGTTAATTTGCCGTTGCTGGGGACTCAGAACTGTTTTATTATTAAATCATGTTTATATATTAAGATCTGATCATTTACAGTGTGCTTCATAAAAATAAGGCTGCTTTGTAACTTGAAGAAATGAATAATATGTTATTTTATTTTAGTTCAATCAATTGATTTTCCTTACAGAACATTTACAGAACGCAAATGTCACATTTGACTAGTAACAAAAAAAAAGGATGAAATGTCCTTTTTCCCATGGTTTCGTTACTTTTATATTTGGCGACTTTGGCCGAGATAGTTACATTTTATGTATTTGGTCTACGTTTAATGTTTTGTAATTGGAAGTACAATTGGTTTACCAAAAAAAAAGATTCATTCAAATTTGGGTTGGAATTGGAAGTAGACAAATTGGAAGTACAATTGGTTTAGAAAAAAAGATACTCCAAGTGATAGCATATTTTTCAGTAGGTTGTTAAGCCTAAATATATTCTAAACAAATGGTTTTATATCAACTCATGAGCTAGTGAATGTAAATATGGTTTTTAACAATGTTTTAAAGATGTAGTGATTCCTGCCGTGAAGGTATTTGAATCCTGATGCGATAATTTATGCATTTAAATTTAATAAGCCCGAACATAATAAGATTGACTTTATTATAGCACCACTCCCGAAGAAAGAAGAAGCAGAAGAAATAAATAGAATTTAAATTTTCTCCATCTACTACTAATGGAAAAATTCTTTAAATCATTTAAATAGTATTGGCTGTAGATATATGTAATTAACTCTAATGCTACAAATTTTGTAACAGAAACAATGCATCAACATCGAGTAGTGCCGTAATGGTCTTATTACGCTGACCACCACTGTAGATTGACGATCTTATGCTTTTTACGATTAGTTAAAGAGAAAGTTTGAACTTTTTATTCAAGTGAAATTGGCCTTATAATTTTATTCATTTTTTTATTATTAGGATTGTTTGCAATCAGTTACCAGCTGAGTTCATAGTTCAAATTTCGACGGTACCATACTCTCCTCACATGCATAGGCACTCAAGCGCCAAATATGAATAAAAAAAAGTCGCAAAAATAAAATCAGATCACAGTCGATAAACTTTTATCGGGAGTAATTATTAGACACAAAAAATTTTACTACTATTTAACTGTTCAGCTTAACACAACTGCATTAGTAAATAGTTCATAACAACAATAATAGCAATAAGCTAATAAAACGAAGCTAATTTTTTACGATCAAGTTTGGCACGGTACAGGGGACGAAACTGCTTAGTGAACCCAGTAGCTCTTAGGTTGGTTGCGATAGGGTTAAAAACAGTCAGGTTTTGAGGGGTACCAAAATGCGCGAATAGGAATAAATTACTTCGATTCACGAATCATTAGCGCACTCATTGCCGAACTCCCAAATGCGCAGTATGTCGCCGTGTTCGGGGCAGGCCGGGTGGTTAGCTTTCTGAATGAATTTGGCAACATTGAAATGGTGGCTATTTTTTTGTTACCCACACCATATGGGTTAGGCTTTTGCTTGTTAGTGGCCACTGTGGTCGCGCTTTTGCCCAATTCATTCATAAAAAGGTTTCGGCACGAAGCGAATCACCCAAGCACTGCACTAGACCCGCGCAAAGCCTCCGTTTCCCTACCGCTTTTGCGGTTAGGTTCTCAGCTCGGGCTCCTTAATGGTTCGCTAAAGAAGAGAAAAACCCACCAACGCGCGCGATATTCATCTACGCTACGGTTGTTCGATCGTGAAAAGCCCTGCTGGCACGATAGGCAACAGCTTCGGGGTCCGTTCCCAGCGCAATGTTGCCACTGGGTTTCTTTTGTGTGTGTGTGTGTTACACATTCGGCAAGTTTCAAGCGACCCATTCGATCAAAAGCGTCCACGTTGAAGTGCCTCTACCATCCCGTACGCGATCAAACGGTGGCCAGTTGATCGTTGGTCTGTTTCAAAAAAACCGCACAATGTTCCCAAATGAATGTACATAAATTAGCACATATTTTGTCTGGATAATAGGTAAACTCTTGCCGCCGTTCTAGTGGTCATTATTTCATAATATCGGTGTCTTCCCTCTTCCCTCCACTATTCGTCTGTTGGATAAGTTTCTGCACTCGGGAAACGGACCGAGTGAGCGGAGGCACATGGCACCCGGTGTTTGTTGTCATTGTGACTGGTTGGCTAGAGCGCCATCATAGGATATCCTCCAAACCGGCAAGGTTAGGAACCAGCCGATTCGAGTTCCGTTTCCCGCATCCCCGCCGATTATCTATTAACCCACGTCCGCCCATGTCAAACCGTGGTCCATTTAATGAAAGACCACTGACTCTGAACGTCCGTACGCGCGATCAGGGCAAGGGAGGTCAGGATGGAAACAAACGCTGAAGAAGATATCACCGGATATTACCCGACTTAATGTTCCGTAGCGCCTTGAGGGGGAGAGAGAGAGAGAGAGAAAGAAAGAGACGACACTGAAGCGTAAAATTTAAGCAAAAGCAAAACCTAGGCTGAACTTTCCTGATGCTTCTACCGATCGTGCTAATGATTTGTGCAGAGGTGAGCAAAATGCGCCACAGCTAAGATGTGTTCCTCCTAGAAGGGGTACTCCGGGCTATTGGGGCTTCGGAACGGTATTGGTTTTGTGCGGTCCGAATACACCGGTTTACAGTAGGCGTAGATATTGGGCAGGCGTACGGGGTGGTGAAAGGGTGAATAGTATACGAACTGTACTGTACATCTTGTGCGTTAATCAGATGGGACTAGAAATGGTTCGATTAAGGGTAGAGTTTGAAAATACATTAACGCTAATGAAGTTTCCATGCAACTGGCGCAACCCCGATCATTGCTATGTTAGCAATGTTGTTTCTATAAACGACCGTAAGCATTCTGATTCATAATCAATGACACGTACTAGCGCGACCATCAAGCGCCAGTGTACGCGAAGGGTTGAAAAACCTCGATTTAATGTGTTAACGAAATAGTTAATTAGAACGACTTAATTAGTTGGGCTGTTGCGGACTGTGCATTCTTTAATGCCAGTTATGTGTGTGCTTTATCGCTTTGATACCATGTTTATTACCTTTTAAACGAATGAACATGTTTTGTGGGACGATTAAATTGAATGATCAATGTGTTTCGACTCTTTTCTGGTAATTTTCACAGTTATTGCAAGTGTCTTGTATCACTTGCTAACAAATGTGTTTCGTTATGATGTGTTATTTATTTATTTATTATTTTTCGTTAGGACGGTCTCATTTGCTGTTTGCATTGCTTATTTAACTGTTTTAATTACATTTTCTTTCAGCTTTCATCCATTTTAATTTACTTCCAAATGATCTTCTGTGTGTTCTATCTCATATCTGTTTCCTGTTTTACACTCGTTGAAGTCTTTCGTTTTTTTGTGTGCGTTTTTTTAAATTTTCAGCACAGTTCATCTTCGTCTTAGGCTTACTTTTCCAATATTTTCACTTACACACACTCGATTACTCCGCTGTTAGTTTAAACCGCGTACTTGGCCACTAGCTAGCGCTAAGGGGCAAGCTTTACAACATGGTAAAAAATGGAAATTTTTGTTTTAACACCATCACACTTTACACCACTCCTCCGCTATGGACGAGGGAGTTTCCGACCGTTTTTGACCCCGGGGGTTTGGCAATTGACCCTATATCCACTTATGATTATCATTATCACCATCCAATGCCACTGTCAGGCACGACGATGATGAGCGCCGTTCTTCGGCCGTTCCCTTTTCGGGTGCTTGGCGGGCAAGTTTGGCCATGGATACGGCACGCTATTATTGTGGTGCTTGGGTTAGTATTGAACTCGCTCGAATGTTTCGCCAGGTTTCGCAGGCTGGCCAACCGTACAGTCCGGCCCTGGTTGTTTCTCGGCTGTGTTCGTGTTGTGTTGTGCTTTCGCATGCAACAGTACCGGAGCCTCGGCATTGCTGAAAATTTATGCTCCACCGTAGTAGGAAATGAGCTGAAGCTGAATAAACTCAGAGCAGTGCAGTGGGTTCCGAAAATTTCCGAAACACCTACAGTTGAGCAAGCTTTATGAGATGCAATTAACAAAATATATTGAATCAGATATATTAGCGACAATAAAAGGCAAGCACTGGAAAGCACACGGAACCCATGGGAGTGTTATGGCCCTGGGCGAGGGGTTTTCATCTTTTCCTGCTTTTTTGTGTGTTAACAATTTATTTATTATTTGTCTTAAAGCTCAGGCCCATGAGTTAATACTTTACTCAACGCCACCGTACCACTCGGAGAATGATGAGTTTCGTCTTCTTTTGTCGTGTTTTCTTGTGTGCTCGCAAGACAAAAAGCAACAAAAAAAAAACAATCATCACATCGACCCCATTCGGCAGGTCGATGAAGGGTCACGGCTCATGGGGTTGGTAGAGATGAGTTAGATAAGATTGCAAGCATTTGTTCCTTTTTTATTCTTCGCTTTTGCTGTGTCGTGGAGTGTAAGCCAAGACTGAGCAACATGTAAATATGTATCTTACGAGACGCTTTAGTTAAGCTCAGCCAACATTAGCCACCGGTAACACGGCACAGACAAACGACAGACATACACGGTGTATCTCCACCAAAAGCCGATTTGGCAGAAATAGAAACCGTCAACCATCCAGCCAACCATCATCACCGGTGGCAACGTGTACCATAATTTAATGCAAATTGAAGGGTGTTGTCGCTGCAAGCTACCGCGCTGGTACCGCGTGCAGAACTTTGCAATGGTTGGAAGGTACTGCCTTTGCCAAACCCCACACCAAGCCAACAGGAAACGGTAGTGTGTATGAAGGAAACGGAGTAGGGAAAACAAAACTCCGATGCTTAAGAGGAAATATATGATGGAACCAGACACCACCGGTACGACAGTCGTGCAAATCATTGGAGGAGTCTTTTTTTGTGGTCGTACGAATTACGAACATTAAGGCAAGTTTGCCGGGTGGAACCGAGGATATAGGGCGTGTGTATCGGTTATGTTTAGTTTTTGGCTAATTATAACAGCTAGTTTATTTGTTTACACTCTTGTTTGTCAGATCACTATCACAGACAATGATGATGATGATGGTGTACGTGAGAAATGATACGAACACTCATTATTTCTGTACTATTCTCTGTGACTGGCTTTCTTTTTTTTTGTGTATGCTGTTTTGCATTAATTTGGAATTTTATGATTAAAACATAAATTTAGGAACCGTTCCTGTCTTTTTTTGTCTTTCTTTTTACCATCATAAAAAAAAACCAGTTGTGTGGCGAAAATTCCGTGAACGCTAATACGAGCGATTTAATAAGATGTGTTGCATTTTTATGCTTGTAGAGTAAAAAAAAAACCAGCACATTTTTAACACGTGTTTTTGTATCGTTAATGAAGCATTTTTCATAGTTATCTCCCGTTCAGATCGTCAGATGTGCAGATACAAGAGAAGCTTTCCCTTTCGAAGGGTTTTTTGTTCAGGGTTTTACAGTTCCCTAGCTGAGCTATAAAATATTGTTCGAAAAGTTGTTTCTTTCTGAATGCCACTAAGTTTAGCACAATATTACTTATTAACATTGCTTGCATATGCTAAATTGAAGCAGAAGAAACAACAGTAATATCATTTTATTTTGGAAATACCATCCAAGAGAGGACACCGCTTGTGTCGCTCTGCATATTACAATGGTACCCCATGAGCTTCATGATTTTGTCATAGATGGTACTCAGCTCAAGATGCGACCGTTCCTTCCTTGTCGTTGGCTAGAATGAAGTTTTTCTATGTTGCTTTATGCTACAGTGCATCAGCCCAACGGTTCGCCTTGTGATGTGATAACGATGGTAAAACCAAGTGGTTTGCTCTTTTTTCGAAGAGTGGAGCATATTAATGAATGCGCACTTACGATAGAAAGTGTTTCGGTTAACACCCTGTGAGAGGTGCTACAGTTTTTTAAGTCTCCGTTTTTTCCGAATCGTTTCTTTCTAAAACGATCTTGTTCGCTAACAGGAAGATCTTTCCGTTTTTGAATGTTATTTCTGGTTATTTTTATTCTTTTTTATTTATTTTTTTGCTGTAAAATGCTTGAAATGTTTTGCTGTAAGAAAGAGCTGATCCTTTATTTATCTTTATATATCTTTATTCATTACCAATATAGTGTTACGAATTGAAGATTTTTCAGATGATAAAACAGCGCGATCGGTTATAAAAACAAACACAACTGATGACAGGTTTCAGATGATACGACAAGAACGTCAGGCACAATGCAATCAGAGCAGATGATAGCGCAATAAAGGCAAAGTAAAGCATGGTGCGCGTGTTTTTACTTCACGGATTTTTTTTAAATTACTTTATGCTGCCATTTACCACAATTGTGTTATTATCTGCCGCCATTGTTGCATGCGTTATACTCTTGACGTTTCATTCGAGACCTTTAAGCTGTCGTCATTATAGTAGATTCGTTGTTACAACATCTGGAAAACCCTGTTTTAGTTTAGAAAGTTGGACAGAGCATAGTTATTCGTATAATTATTTCTTTGAAAATATTTCTGCTGGTGGGATGCGTTGAGTACTTAGCTGTAGTAGTGTAATAGTCTAATTTATTTTTGAAATTCATTAAAATGTTTTATATTTTGTAAAAAGAGTTCAAGAAGAGTTTTTATATGAAGAGTTTTTTTTTAAATATCGACACTGCTGTCAATTTTAAGGGTTTAAAAATTAACAGTAAATAAACGCTACCGTATGTTATTTTGAAATACGAAATTATTTGGTATATTTACTTGTATTTTATTTTATTTTTTTGCAGGAGAAAAATTCATTCCTCAACTACAACGTGTCGTGTATCCTTACATTACCACCGTACCAAAGGAAGGGCTATGGCCGGTTGCTGATCGACTTCAGTAAGTACTATTTCTTATTCCGCTACATTTTGGGGTGGTCGACGACCCTACGGCGGCGCACGTTCAAGCGCCGGGGGGTTCCTTTATTTTTTTGCCGATTGCATACTTTGGCAAGCGTGTGTTGTCTTTTCCGAGGGTGGCAAATTGGTAATGTGACGTGCTCTGAAGTTGGTGGTGGTTTAAATCAGGCAATTTACATACTTTTACCATTTGCAATTCGGACACTTCGTGTCAGAGGTGGGGTTGGGGGGATGTGATACAGTCCGGGCGGGCGTGCTTCCAACAAAACCCATACTGTCCTATCCGTCGGTGCTGGCCGAATGCGGTCATTGCTATATTTTCGATCATTTGGGGTCGATAAGGTACACCTTCGAATGTGCGATTGAATGGAGAAAACTTTACCCTTTTGATCTAGAAATGGGGGTAAAATGAGGGGGGTTTCTCGTTAATAAGAAAAAAAAAAACAGGAACAGTGCGCATACAAAATAGTCCTTCAGGTTAGCAAATTTACTACGAGGGGTGGTAACTGTTATAATCCTTAAATTTTTACTCCAAACAGACACATCTAAATATTTCGGGTCCGTTGCACGTGTGGCACATCGTCGGATTACCGTTGTAAGCCCCGTTCAACGATCGGGTAATTCGAACAAAACCAACACTTGATCCTTGAAGAAAGAGGGGAAGGTCGCTTTTCAAATCGTATGCGACGGATTTGAATTAATGGCGACGTAAAGGGATTTAATTTATAGTTCTTTCGTTTTGTTTTGTTTGGTACTGTTTGTCGAAAATAATCATACCTATTACACCGATATTATCGCATTATCCGAAGGCACTATTATTTCACCTATCGTCCTACCGGTTGTCGGAGGGCATGGTGTATGTTTGTTGGTTGTATTAACTACGGCATGATATTCGGTTTGGCACCGGTGTCCTATATCCGCTGTTGGCAACAGATGTTGGGGGCCCGCTGGAAGTTTTTCATCGAATAGTTTACCTTGCTTCAATGGAACCTTCCCCACGAAGCAAAAGATACAACAAAAAAAGGCAAAATACTTATGGGGAAGTTGAATGACCTGAACAATAATTCGCAAAAAAGGGGTGGAAACATACACATTATACACATGTAATATTGCTTATCAAAAGTAAACTATCACGCAAATGGAAATGTGTTCACCGAACGGTGGGCGGAAGGACGAGAAAAGGTCCTTTGGGGCGGAGGTTTGGGTACGAATGCTCTTCCCGATTCCTTTTTTGCAACAGTAGAGAGGGTGGTTTGTTTTATTGTATTTAGCTGGTGTTTGTGTACCGGGCAAAAAAGGGATTGCTGTTAGGAGCTTTGCACATGTAAAACCCGGGCGAGTTTAATTAGGTCCTGTGAGTCATCCTTTTTTCAATAGCACAATAGCTTTCATATGTCTTGCGGTATCAAACATATCAAACTTGATATTTTACATCAGACAAAAGCAATATGACAAATCTATAATAAATATATTTAAAACATAATAAATTTAATGTTTAAGGTGCGAGACACATGTCTACCAGCGTATTGACATCATTCGCTTCGGATGAAGAAAAACTCCGATTTTTAATTAAATGATCTATCTAAGGTGGTCGAGTGAACCAGATGATCGAGGTACCTTTTATTTACTTGCGTTTTTTCATCGAATTGAAACAAGATCACCTTATTAGGTCCAAAATTATATTTATTTAAACGTAATCTAAATTTTAATTGATTCTGTAAAGAGCAATTGTTTTGAGTTGGGAAACAAATGTGTAAAGATATGTTTAAATCTTTAAAAAAGGTTAAATCTAAAAAAAAGGGTTCACATCTCTTCCAGTATTTCGTTTATACCCATAAAACAAATTACCGTCGAGTGATATTTTACGGACTGTTTTAATTGATAATATTTCTTGTTTTCTGAAGACGTTTGTACGACTTGTGCATCGTTTCGAAATCCAATCATGTTGGGAGGGAACTGTTTCGCTATCCGCCATTCGCCACCAAAATCGAATTGGATAGGGAAAGCTATACCCGATGCCGAATGAAGAGGAGTTTTAAAGATTTTCCGTTAACCGTGGAGCAGCGAAGAGATTGGAACGAAAGGCGAACGAGAAAAATTCGCCAAAAAACGAAGGTTTGCGATTTTTAAATCCATCGCGAAACCAATCCACCTTTTTCCCGAAGTCCATTGACCTGTTGTGTTGTATGTGGGTCTGCATCTGAATGTTCATTTTCTGCTTGACAGCAGGAACCATACGGTTTGTAAGCTAAGTGGTTGCGATGTTGCGCTGGTGCGGGGCTTGGCTGGGTTATGGGAACATGGGAGGGGAAGGGAGGGGGCGCTGTGCTGGAAATGAGAAAAAACGCAATCAACTTGCTTACCTTCGCTTCCTGTTTCCTGCGGTTCGATTTGCTGTAAGCAGAAATCTAAAAACGATCACCGGTGGCGTGGCATAAGACGAGCCGGCGGGCTCTGGGAATGTGCGTTGATGGAAGCTGGTTCTGATGCTAGTTACGTTTGCATGCACCTGATTGCGTGCAGTACCCGTTCGGGCCGATGATAATGGTTGATCGGTAGCGCTGCGGTTTTCAAGGCGGTTTTCTTAAAGAGCAGAAATTCTGACGGTTAGAGTCCATTACTGCACCGTCCATCAATGGTCATCTACTGCGCGGTGATGGTGTTGTACGCGTGTAGCGGAGAACAAAATTAGTAGAAATGTGTTCGCGAAGGGTAAGGGCAGGAACGACTTCACGCAACTCACCGTGGACACGGTGCATGTAACGAACCGAACCGTTGATGTGGAAGTTAGGATAATTGTAAACTCATTCAATCGAAACTGTAGCTAAATGGGTGTGCCGATTGTTGTCTGGGGGCAGAGATTTAAACACAACGTAACTTGCACTTCCTTCACTTTGTGCAACCGGCTTCCAGTATCTCAGACAATGAGTTCTGGGGTGGTGGTGCGAAATTGTATCATAAATTGAAAGAATGTTTACTTGCACTTTACTTGCACCTTACTTGAGTTCACATTCCATATCCAATCATACTAGACAAGTAAATTGTGATGAATCTGTCTAACTAAACGGATTTATTTATGATGGATTTGTGACTAAATTTTTTGAACCATAAAGGTTTAACAATGAGTTTAACTCTTTCATTTCATTTTTGAGAATTGCTTCTCCTTGCAACTATATGGACATTTCTAATTTCGGTGGGATAGGCTCAGAGACGTATTCTGTGAGAAGCTAGTATCTTATGAAACGTGGATACCATATTGGTACATCACTCGATCGATGTGTTTGATACAAAAATTATGTTTAATATGCATCCAGTATGAGATAAGACCTGATACATTATCAATTCAGTATAATAACACTTGTTCGTATGTAACTGTGGTCTTTAAAATGTCTTTAGAAGCCCAAATGGGAAACTATGTCCCACTTAACCATTGGTTGTTCTGATTATCATCCCTTGCATGATGAATAACTATCCTGTCAAGGATTTCACATCTTTTAGGGAAGACAAGACTTTAATGGCTTTAACAGCTTCAAAAATGTCAAAGTGTTTCAACATTACATTTCTCCTCGATAGAAACGATTGGAAATAATAGTCTGTGGTGATGCACACTCTTTTTTGTCTTTGAAACATTATATTGCCCTGAATCATGATTATCGTGTTTCAGACAAGACGACATTGACAAAAAGAACCGCTCTTTATGCGACAACTTTACGATTTACGTCCCGAATGTTTCGTTTGTGTCAACACTGTGTTCTAGAACAACACTTGCAATGATGTTTCTCTAGAAGTGTCTTGATGCGAGAAAAAAACAACAGATCCCCCAAAAGACGTCTTAATTGCGTCCCACCGGTCGGTTATTTATCAGTCTGCAGGTCTGACTGGCTGATTGCCGATTTGTCTGTCTAATGTTTTCTCCCGAGACAGTTGTGTGTGACTGTGTGCCTGCTAGCGCTTGAACCGATGTGATTGGACTCGCTGCGAAACGTTTATTTTTTTGTGGTCGAGCGGTTCGGTTCGATAACCGCGAAATGGACGTATGTAAACAGAACCATAAACCGAACATTTGCACCGTTCACGCCGCCAAGACAAGCAGAACCTGGGCGGAAAGCAATGCCGGTCAATGACGTGTGCGCTTCGGAGAGGGCACGACCAAAGCCACCATCCTGTCGTCTTCTGAGTGTCAGCTTCGAGCTTCGTCTCATTTATGATGCATCGAAACGAGAACCATGATGTCTTCTGCACAGGAACACCGCATAGGAACTCCGCGCGGTCAGGCGGATTGAAAATTGAAACGTATCGATGTTGTTCACCTGACGCTGAAGGGTGCTGTGAGTTGGGGTTTCCATTTGTTTTTTTGCTGCTTTCGCTATGTCATTTTAAACAGTATGTCGAGCACTTCCTTTTGCTCGGGAGTGTGTGAACCCGACGCGGTAACCCAGCATGCGCGCCCGGTGTAAATTGAATTAAATCCTGCCCTACCCTAAAACGAAGAAGGTTCGGATTCGCGAGCTCAGGGATCGATGGCCACCGAAACCGGTATTGGTTGCAAACGGATCGATCGAGCGCGAGGGTAGGTCATGAACCGGTGACGCATCGGTAATGTGATAATTGAGTTTGTTTAGTGCTCATTTAGCTGATTTCCTTCATCGATTTCATTTCCCAAAGGGAGGGAACAATTCTAATCGGATATGCATTCATACCCGTTTATGTTTGGCAGGTTTATTTGAAGTGTGGCCAATTTTCCGTGGTTTTCTTCTCATTTCGTCTCGTTTCCTATAATTGTTTTATCTAGTTATCTAATCGTGATTGAGTGATTATGTGAGACTTTTGCTGACTTTTGTTTGATATGGTTTGTTTTATATTTTTGACTTGATTTATTGTTGATTTTCTTGTCTATTTCACCCTATCAAGTTTTCTTGAGGCTTTTACAACAATATGTTCTATGTAAAGTTAAGTTGAATGAGCTGATCTTTTATCATTATCAGCTTCCGTATCATTTTAAGGATTCTTGAAGTTTCATTTTTAATCTTGTTTCCTAATATTTCTTAACCCCAAAACGTAAAAGTTGCACTGTTCTTAAGAAAAAAAAGGAATGTTTAATAATTATAATTAAACGCCATAAGTGACTTTGTAACAAAAATTATTATCGTCACAATAATTGTGCCCCAAGACATGATATGCTATTGCAAATATTGCTCCATCGATCTAGAGTGCCCGTGGCACTAATGGCCGAAGAAGAAGAGCTACCCGAGAAGCAAATCAACATTCCATTTGTGTCGTTTTCAGCGTATCAGTACACAATTACGCGGAAAATTGTATCATCATCGCAACGGATGGAATGCATGCATGGCGAAGCAATCCGACGAGTAATTTGCCCCGAGTAATATAGGTCAGCGTATACTCTCTTTACGCCATTACTTGTTACGAGCGTAAAAATGCAACTGAATTAATTTTATCTCATTCTTGACACAACGTCGTTCTAATGATCGGCGATCGTTCGCCCGGGCGGCAATCTTCGCCAATACCTGTCGGGCACTCGCACCATTCCATTGCAGTGGCGATAATAATGTCAAATTATTCACTTCTGCATTCATCCTCATCCTCACGATACCATCGCCGTTCCAATTCCGGCATTTTGATGGGCTGACGTAAGGAAAAGCTCAGGACATTGCTGACGAACCGGCGACAGTGAAGAGGTTTTATAACGTGTGTCCAATGCCGGCAACTGTCGACTTGCAAAGATGAGCCAAAGTAAAAACTATCGCCAAGACGACGTGTAACACAAGCTCGAAATGAGAGGAAAATATGTGTAAATTAAATAGTTAATAAACAGGGGGAAAAGTGGTCTGCAAATCGAATGCAAAGAAACATTTCTTGGTGGCTCGCGTGCGTAAGCGTACGTACAACCATCGGCCCCTGTAACACGATCACATACGGATGGGTCCGATACGTACCATGCCTTGAGCAAATGATAAATTACTTTCGTTGACATAATTTCACCCAGGGAAAAATGTGTCACTCAAAACATTTGCCATCAGCATGTGTGTGTGTGTGTGCGCGGTAGCGTTTAAAAGCGAATAACACAAAGCGTTTCACGGGGTGCACCCCTAGAGTGCAGAAATGCATGCGCTCTATCTCCAGCCCAGGCACGGAAATGACGCTGAACAAACGGAAATAATTACACTCTCATCATCATCATCGTTCGTGTCGTTCGTTGGGTCATTGTGGTTGTTGAGGATATTTTTTTCCTGGTTTTTACCATCACCACTATCATCACTAGCATCATTACGGTAACGCTCTTCAGCAGTCAAGTCGTCCACCTGTTTCGGGGTTTGCGAAGGTTCCTGTATACCTAGTGTGTCACTCGTGCTCTGCTTGATGTTAGAAGTAGTTAGGCATCTTTATATAGTTTTTTTCACTCCTTCGATTCATCTGTGGGTGAACATAACACTAAATGCAAAACAATACGGCACTTACGGTTGATGGTCTCTACCGAGTGTGGTGCAGTTAGTGCATTATTTCTGTGCTGTAAAGCATGATGCAGTGAAAGGGGTTGCTCAGTAAGGTATTTTTCTTATCAAACGGAGCTTATCCCAAAGGCCTTTATACGGGTAGTATGTACATCTAGGTTAAGGTAGGCTCATTCGTTTTTTTCCCTTAAATTTGTTTTTAAAAAGCCACATAAATAACTTTTACCCGTCTTTAGGCTACCCAAGAGCGTGCTGTTCATACTGTATCAGACTATATGCGTGATATAAATCATGCTATAGAATGAATTTATTGGAATCTTTATTCGTTTGATAGTTAACTCTCGATGACGACTCAACCTCTTGTAGATCTCCCGAATTCGAGACAAGTAAATGTAATATAAATTTTATTAAACTCAATTGCTAAAACTCTTCAAAGAGCATGATTGAAGCATGTTTTGAATGAATGTTTGAACCGAATAAATGACTGTGAATCTCTCTTACAGAAAGTAATGAATTTCCAAGGATATTGCACATTCCGACCAGCCGTTCTGTAATTTGTGCATTGAGTTGAGGTAGTCCCCGTATCTCGTTCCGCTTCAGACCTCCAAAGAAACTGCTCCACTAATTAATGAATATTTTTCGAATCAACTGCTGTTTTAAATGATTCTTAAGTTAAGTTAACTTGATTTTTATGTTAAGTTCTTAAGGGAAATTAACATGAATGCTTCTTCTCAAAACATTCTATAAAAACAATACTAGTTCAAAGAATGTTATGTAGTTCAGTGCACAGAATTTGTCGAAAATCTGCTATATCGCATTTGGCGAAATTTATCTCAACATGTACTACATTATAGTCACTGCGATTATTAAACTCAGTCGCTTCGAGGACTATCTATTTGAAGTTAAAAGTGACAATAATACAAAATGATAAATATTTTGCTCCCAATTTAACATTGAGCTTTACATTACCTTTATGTATTAACTATAATCAACATCGGTGATAAATGTAAGCCAACAAAACATGGGCATGAGGCGTCAACTTCTTTGAAAGGTAGCTGCTGCGTATCAATAATAAATAACATTTTCACTTTGATGTGATGCTGTGTGACCGCTGTCAAAAGAGATAATTTATGATCATCAGCGCTGTGTTGTTGTAGTACTGCTTTACCGTCATTTTTATACACCATGTTCGCCCCGAACCGACCGTGTGAGAAATGTACACCGGTGGAACGTTAGTTAGTTGTGCGCTAATCGATCGTACCGCTCGTTCCGAACAATGTAATAATTTTCCACAAACAAGCAAGTTCGTGATTGTAAACGTAGCCCGCAAACAAAACGAAAGGGTTGCGCAAAATGTTGCGCCAACCGAACGCTTGCTCCCCCAAAACGGTACTAATTGTAAGCTTCCGCGAATGCACCGATGAGCGGCATCTCCACCACTACCGGGACTATTGACGACGACGTTGAGATTCAGAGATGGAAAAATTATGATTGATGATATGGGGAATGAAGGGAGTTGCCAACCTTATCGTGTACCTCCATGTAAGGCTTCCGAAGGCGCGGCGCATCCTGTACGGTCAAGGACGAGACGAAGAACGAAAACGCGACCCAGGCCGTTAATCAGCGGCAATATGCGTTTGTGTAGGGTGATGGCACATTTGACCGTTCGGTACCGGTGGTGGTTTTGCCTCGGATGGAGGCTGCTGCTGCTACGTTTGCTGGGAGGAGGAAAGTTTGAGTGGTGGTTGCATTTTTTTGCCGTCGGTTATGTTGTAGCTCCGGATCCTGGAGGGTGGTTTGGTGTAAAATGAAAGTGCAATGTGCAGCGTGCAGTCTTACACGGCATAAAAACATAAAGGCATTGTTAATGAAGGTTGATTGCATGTGCATAAATTCTCGTTCGCCGTGAAATAAGTATCCGACGGTGATGCAAAATGTGCTAATGACATCGTTAGGTTAATCTGTTTATTTAAAAGTGATTAATAATGTTGCTTAGTGTAGTAGTTTCTCATACCGAGTTACGAGAGAGAACTCGGTTAATGTAGGGAGACAAGATATATGTTTCTAAATAGTAAAGTTATTTTCTCCTAGCAGAAGATAGATGGTCTTTACTTGGGACGTCGTTACTTGGCAGCATCAAACAGATCTAGGTGATAAAACATGGAATAAATTTACAGTCCGATGTATGCTGCTTCGTTTGACAGATACCAGCTTACCAGATACCAGTTAAGAGATATCAGCTTTCTGACTTAAGGTACCCAACTGCATTTATCCAACTGAAGGTATCCAACTGCTGGTACTCGTAGAATTTGTTCATAATTTTTTTCATAGACACGTCATACAAATTCTGCGCATGAGAGAATATTTCCAGGAGAGATTTGATAGCAGTCCTGGCTTGGAAAAACGCGGCGCCACAATCACTAAACTATCAAACTGGATGGTCTGATCAGAAAGTACGGCAAATAAAAAATAGGTATTTTAAGTTTTATCTGCCGCGAGATGTAAACGCCGCGAGAGATAAGTTAATTAAATTAATATTGACATGATTATAGGTTAACGAACGGGACAATCGTACACTGTTTGATGAGCACTGATTATACGCCATAATTAATTAACATTGATATAAATGATAGTTCAATTTATGGCAAAACAATAATTCAAATCGCATTCGAAAGCCAGTAATCATTGAGCATATACCTGCAAACATGAATTAAAATAATCAGGCACTGTAATCGGGCACTGTATACGCTGTGCCAAATTTGGCCAAATGATCGTAAAGGAATCTGGGTCTGGGCATTAATGGGCACCGGGAGGGTTTTTTTGCCTTCTGCTAAATACGTGCAGGGCCACGGGAACTGACAAAATCATGACAAATTTGTCAAAACGGTGCTACTTTTGCTGGTTAACTTTTTAAGAATTTTTCTTCTTTTTTAGAGTGGCCTATGTCTGCCATTTATCGTTTTTTGGTCCTGTCGTGTGGAACTGGTGCTGCTACCAAATACACCAAAGAGTGTATTTTTATGATTGGATGATTGCAACAGTGTTTGTTCTGTATCTATAATTTGAAAAATGAAAATAGAGTAAGTAGTCACCTAGAAATGGGAGCCCTGCTACAGTCCCATAGTTGCCCTTTGGAAAAGTATTGCTCTAAGAAATGCCTATAGAAGTTCGGACTGTTATTCTACAGTTGAATAATACCCTATAACAGTCCTATAGGAGTCCTATAGGTTAAGGCTTTATTAAAGTTAGGCTTTATTTAAAAGTGATTAATATTATATATAAGGATAGGAGTCCTATAGGAGTCCTATAGGACTCTTATACGACTCCCTCATAATATTCCCAAAGAAGTCTTTCAAGACTGTGGTAAGGGAATGGTTTTGCACATTTGACCAACTGATTCAAGCAACAACCTGATAAACTTGTCAACCTTTTGCCATCTACCGTGGCCCTGAACCTAATGGCTAGACGAAACAAAACAAAAAACCAATCGTGTAAAACAAAACATTCGCAGTCTTCGGCGGTTGCAAACTGGGAGCGTACCGACGTGTAGGCAAATTGATTCGGTGCGGTACTTAGTTGCGGTTTCGGGCGTGTAACTATCCGTTTGCAGCAAACGTGCAAACTCTCGTTTCCATCGCGTTTGTTTGCGGTTTCCGTAACGGGTTGGTTATTTATTTTATTTTTCCTGTTTTCCTGTTGCAAATCTTTGGCCCGCACCGTGTGTGCGCCTCGGCATGCAAAGGTGAGAAAATATGCTGTTAATTGATTAAAGAAATGCTATTTTTAGCCGATTGATGGTTGGCACCGGTCGCCGGTCAGCGCCGCAAGAGGGCCGAAAAGCCTTCGCGATAGTGGTTTTTTTTTTTATAGGAGCTGCCGCATCTGTATGAATTATGCCGTTACCGGTGTTGCTAGATGGATGTAAGTGGTGGATGAACGGCCAAAAATAGCCGTTTCTGCTGCGATGCTGGGTTTTCTATTTTGGCGAACAACAACCGCGCAATGGTATGCCGGTACCGTTACATGTTGCAAATTTCACCTGTTGTGTTTACGGCGCCTTATGTTCTCCCGTTATTTTGGACTCGCGTCGACGAGCGAAGGGGATAGACGGGAAGATAATATGGCAAGTCTTGGAGAATTGATCGAAAAATCTATTTGTTAGTACATTGTTCCTACGAAGTTTTGTTGCAAAAAATGATGAACTGTAAATGAAAAATGCATGCAAAAGATGGTGCTTATGGCCAATGCAATCCTGCTCTTTACAATGCACTCGAAAAGTTAATATATTTTTGCACGAGCAATATTTGAAAATTGACGCATCACATCACCCTTTATTTTGTGTGGCGGGCTATTGCTCTTCTGCCCGGGTAAAGTGCAGCCGGTCGAATCGCATACAACAACATTGACGAATTCCGGTGTCCAAGCGACGCTGCAGCCGTGATCAGAAGGAGTAGGTACAGTGTGAACACACGGTAATATAGATAAAGGGTTCGCTTCACCTGGCAGTATCCAACCACCGGGGACGTTGCTTGTGTTTGTGATCGCAGTTCGAAGACGCCAGCGAGCAATGTTTGCATCGGCGTACATCCGAACCAGTAGGGCCACCAACCATACACTACCATGCACCGATGTGCATTGATTTACGACGTCTCGTCCATTGAACAATCAGTTACAAGCGCGGGGCAGGGACGCTAGGACGCGGGCGCATGGTGGCGTATTGCTGGTGGCGCCAATATCCGCCATCTGGATAAAGGGCAAACGGCACACTCTGGCACTCGAACAAAGCCTGCTCAAATGCTTTAGACAAAGTAAACACATTCCTAATAATTGCTTCTGCCCGGCCAGGATGAAGGACCCTTGTGGGATAATGACGAGCGAATTGTGACGGGGGAATCATTTTATGGCGGTGCAATGCAATACAAGCATAATTAAACTCGGCTGGTAAGCACCGAAGGGTAAGGAACTCATCGCGGAAATGCTTTCGAAGATGAGCAACGGCCATTGTGTTTCGTCTGTTGCTTATTTCAATAATGCTGACATCTATACCATTTATTATGTTTGATCTATTTTTATTATTTTTATGTGTTTCAAATGCAAAAGTAGTTAATTTAGATTTACTGATGCCCGAACCCTTTCGAAATTCCATAAAAGTAAATCATCATATTTTATTCCTCCAAATAGTTCCCAGCGATGTGAGGATGAGTCAATGCTATTATTTTTTTTTTATTGGAAAAGGAGCGCGAAAGGTCCACGTATTCGAGACGACATTATCGATCGGCGGGAAAACGATGGAACCGCGGTGGCTTTTCATCGGTGTGGTCTAGATGTCGCATAGTTGGAAAAAGTATTTTTTTTCGGTTGTTGTACAAACGGTTTTTCTCCGCTTTTTGCTCGCCTGCACGCTCATTTGGCCGGTGAGTCAACGCTGGATCTCCCTGGACCGTCACGCCCTGGGGGGGTGGGTTGAAGGTGGCCCGACTGTTGCCGTAGCTAGTAGTTGTGGTGGTACTGGTAGTAGTGGTAGTAGTAGTAGTTCGGCTAGTTCCGAGCTCGGGCGCGCCCGTTCGGGTGCCCTCATATGCGAAGTACCGTTTTCGAGGGCGATGTCCTGACTGTGACCTGTGTTGACCTCGGATTTAGCAACCCGAGGCCACGGCATCGAAGACCAGCGAACGAACGTGTCATTTTCCGGGGGAGAACCAAAGGAAGGGCGATAAAGGGAAGGAACCGTTTCGTACCGAAAAGGGTGTGTGCACACTATCGGACCCACATACACATATTAGATGTGAGGCTCTCGACACAGGCACTCACGGTTCCACACACACACAGCCGCCAGGGATGTTTCATTCTTGGCGTCCAACCAGGCGGGCGTGTGGACGTTGCACCAAGTTTTGCAAGATGCCGGCTGGTGGTGCCAACATTATGCTGCATTATCCTGGAATCCGGATAAGCAAACGCCCGGCCGCAAGATAACGATTGGGGATGCGTTATGCAACGTGTGATGCAATTCTTGGGTTCATAATGATATTTCAATCCTCTATGCGTTATTTTATTGCACTGGACAGATTAGAATCATCAAACTATCACTTAAGATGAGGTTAATTTGGTGGAAGTCTTTATTACATAAAAAAGAGTCGATAGTTTTATAATCGTTTCAATTGCATCTTGCGTGTCCGCTTCTTCTGTTAAACTTTTTTTATATGATGAATTATGATCGTTCTTGATCCATTCCCACCTACTTTTTCCCCACTCTTAAGAAGCATAAAAAAATGTTGAAAAGAAAAGGGATGAATAGAGGTGTTTTTTGTCGAAATTGACCGGAAGCACTATTCTATCTATTTAATGACATCATAAACAGCTCATCAACCAGCATAAGTGTTTGGTGCATCCGTTACACCGGCGGTCGAGGGAGGAATCTTGTAATAAATGGCATAATTTCAATGTACCTCATCACGGTACCGATGTAAACGTATAATGTTTTAAACACGCACCCCGGTCAGTGCATGATGGTTAGTGTGGTCATTTCAAATTTCGGGGGAAAAGAAAACGTTTCACCTGTTCGTTAGATACGATCATTATTTACGCACGCGCCGTTAGAATGGTTGAGTTTCGTGCAAATGGGTTGGCTTTTCACAGTAATGGAAACGGAAACTATCAATAGCTGACAGTCAAATTTGGTTAGTTGGAGGATGGCATTGAATGCAGCTCCAATTCGCATCCAATATCAAGCTCAATTGGCAGCGCAAGCGCCATTGCATTGCACTACTAGAATGGCATCACCGTTCAATAAAACAAGATCCGTTCACCCCTTTCGATTGCGGTGCTTGCTTACGCTGGTACGATCGGTCATAATTAGACATTAGCTTTTGATTTCCCGTTTCCACACGTTCGTGCGCTTCGGTTAAATTGCACCGAAAGCTCTGGAACTGCATTTATGTTGCTGGGTTTTATTGTTCTCGCTGCATACCAAAAAAAAAACTCCTTCTGCAGCTGTGGGTACAACTCGAACAAATGCTGACGGGTGAATTGCACTTTGCAAGATGCATTCCACAGTTATTGTAATTGATTGTGGATGAGTTGAAGGGCCATGCACTTGTGTTGCTCGTTACCTGTATCGTTAGCCGCAAGATGGGTTGATGGAAGCTTGATTTATGACGCCAAACATGGTGCATTTTCTTGTGAGAAGTCGGTTGCCTGCATACCAATCAATTGGTTTATGGCTGCTTTTATGGATGTACTCTGCACGTAGGCTAGCATTTATTTGCTTTCTTGAGAGTTGAAACACAACCTGTTGTAATGTTTGTGTTCGATGCGTGCAGATTATTTTAATTTGACACCACTTGAGCTTCAATTGATTTATTTACGGTGGTGAATCATTAGCAAATAAATTAAATTAAAACGTTATTTAAAATCCATTTTGGTAAACTATTTATGTTATTACTGTATAGTCCTGTGGGATAGTAATTCATAGTTTAATTATGTTACCTACTATAAATGTTCGTTAGTTTTCAAAACTCATCAAGAACCGTCTTACGGCTGTTAATTGTTGATGCGAAATTTTGAATTACTATTCAAAGTTATGTTGTACCGCCACAGCTCGCTCATTCTGTCGTGAGTGCCTACGTTAAGCACTCATCAGGGAAGTATGCACTTGTTATCTGATTGACTTTCGGCCCTGCATGACTGCGTCCCTGCATCCCTGGTACGACAAGATACATGCACCTTTTACACTCCGCTGCTTGAACCCATCCGGTGCCGGTGAAGTTCCGAAAGTGCAATTTAATAATCATAATAATTCATAACTTTCATGTCTGCATTCATGCCTCACACCGCGGGACATTTACTTCCCGTTGCTGTTCCCGCTCACGGTCCTGCATGGTGCACCTCGAACGTCCCCGTGTCGTTTGTTTGATTTTATTTACCTTTTTGGTGCAATGATGCTTTTGAGCGCATAATAGGAAGGTTCCGGGATTTGTTAGCAACGGACGCGCCGCGTTATGTTATGCGGAACGGTTTGGACATACATATCAGACGGAGATGTGGCTGTAGTAGTGCAAAGCGTTCAATACTCATTGCGATTCGCCGATAGTGCAATGACCGTATGTGTTGTACAGTTACGGCAAATGCGATTTTCGCAACTCCCCGAGACTGTCGATGCTGGTAGATGCAGGAGCATAAGCGATTGTAGTTTGAGGCATCTCTCTAGAAACGTTGAGAGTTAGTGCAGATTGTGCAGCAGCATAGCAAGACCGAGAGAATGAGAAAGAGAAAGAGAGAGCGAGAGAGGGAGAGAGACAGTAATTCTATTATTTGCCAGTGATGGAAGCACAGCACAAACGCAGTTCCTTGTGATGCGCACTACGTACATCGTTGCGAGGTGGCCGAGAGTTATCCTCATGGGAATCCGAGAATTGACCACACCATCGGCTGCACCACACATTGAGCAGTTTGCGGATGATGCAGGGAGCTATGCAAATTTGACCAAAGTCCCCGATCAGCGCGCCCCCAACCGCTCGGCATTCGTTTCGTTCGACGTGTGGCATATTTGACGTCCGCTGAAAGCCTACCAATCCTTGATGTAATGAAAAAGTGTCCACTGGAATGGTGCCGTCCTGCACACCGGCTTCTCTATTGTATCCGTATTTTGTCTACGCAAAGGCCGTGTGGAATGCAAGAATGTTTGAAACTGACAGCGAGAAAAGGATTATTTAAGGGAGGATAAAATCTAATCGCATCGCAATCTTATGCGAACGGGAACGTTCGTCGGTACGGTAGCCGTTCCTAGTCCCAAGAGAGCTGGTCGCTATCTTTCTTTGTTCTTTTTGATTGAATGCTGCATTTCGGGATGGTCCGATGACCGATGCATCGATGGCAAACTTGTGCTTACTGTGCAAGTGCCACCCAGGTGGAGTGGGTTCTCAAATCGGAGGCCCAGAACGAAGTTTACCATGAGAGGTATTGTACGTTCTGTACGAAAGTCGCCGTGTAATATCCGAAAAATAGCTTTACAGCAGTCTCGTTGTGCCGGTCGCACGGGCATCGAGCTGTAACCCTCCGGAAAGGGTGGCCAACCCCAATCGAATGCATACTTTAACCCCTGAATGGGTACCGTGGTTGTGTCCCGTTTGGTTTTGGTGGTTGACGTCTGTGTGCACTGGGCTGTGGCACGGGACTGTGTGGGTGGGTTTGTGAACGGGGGTTGGTGCGAACGCGATGCTGGGGGTGGTATAAATTTAACTGTCTAGACAGAGTAGATCTGTAATCTAGTCTCGACAGCTTCAGACGCGCAAGTGTGAGTATATTTTTGGTTAGTTCGGTGCAGATGTTTGGCAGAAAAGAAGTGAGACGATACATATTGAACTGATGCAGGAGAAGCAAGGAGCGAGATAGAGAGAGAGAGAGAGTGAGACTGTGCGAGAGTTTAATAGAGAGAAAGGACACACAAAGTGTGGGATGTATTGGAGATGCGAAAGGAAGGAAGGTGGACACGGGCAAATAAGCAATATGGGGTGAGGTCGTCTGATCGTGGCAGGTCCTGTAAACCTGTCGCTTTTGGCGACTTTTATTCTTCCAAGGGGAGTTATTTCAAATAACGTGCAGTTGTAATAATGTATAATGGGTTTCGCATGCCACAAAATATCATATAATGAAGACATGGAATTAGAGCTCATCTTGAATCGTGTTTATCAAAACTATATCAGGCCCGGAGACAAAAGCAGTAATTAATAAATATTTTTAACACATTTTGCAATAAATTTATGTGTTTTTTTATTGTATTTGTTCATAAAGAACTGTATATAGGGTAGGATATACCGAAGGGTATAAAGACATAAGAGCTCCTATCGATCGTTATATATTTCCATTATTGTTATACTTGTTTGTATAAAGATTTTTAAAAAATTATTTATGGTTTATGGGTGTTGAGTTTATTGGTCAGTTTTGCTTATTTATTATATCGCATTTTATGATTTGTGGTGGCGATAATGAAATGAAAACAATCAGTTAATTGAGTGTGTTTCTCACATTACACAACGGATGTAACACATTTATCAAAACGAAGAAGCACGATTTGTCCAGTTTAAAATTGTCTAGCTTAAACACCAATGCAATACACTAATTAGTAGCAGATTAATATAAAGGGTAAGTACCCTTAGGGTTAGCAAGTCCATACAGGGCTATCGAAACTTAATTGACCGAAACAAAACAAGGCCTCACTGCAAATGCTGCTGAATGTCGCAAGGTTCGCCAGATTTCAACACCACTTTTTGTGCCACAAGAAAAACGCTGTAGAGTGGATAAACTACTTAATATGCAACAATATTAATAAAAAAAAATCAAATTAAACGATAAAGCATTCCGCTCCTGCCGGACACGCCTGTACGTCCGAAGCCAGAAGTTAATGAGGGACAGGAACATCCGCGCTGTCGCAATTATGTACGGCCCATCCAACCAGAACGATGGATAATGTGTGTCTCTGATGGGTTGATTTCGATTTATCAAACATGTCTTGTTAGCATTGGAGAGATATTTCACAACCATGTTTCTTCTTGCCACAGTCACAATCGGAGGTTTGACCCTCTCGCTTGGCAACAACTACCGCCGTTAGCCTAATTAGCTTCTTGTTTAACTTATGAGAGCTAATATTTAGCTTTGTGGTTATTCTCGGCTGTTCGTTCGTTGTGTTTGTTTTGAACGATTGGTACGCTGAAAGTTTTTGCACAGTTCACCATTTCCCGAGGGATGTTTTCTATAAACGAGATTATTATTGCTCATTGAAGTGGTCATCAAGATGTCTGAGTCGGAGGATATTTGTATTTCCTTTGTTAGAAATGCATATCTTTTACCATCTGTCAGTAGTGTCAGTAGACGCTATATCGATTAAAATCGTTGAGGTCGTCTAAGGTTAGCGACATGGTTAGTTACAATTGATACCCGTAGAACAAAAAATGCTTACGATGAATGTTGCTTTAGAATAATTTACTTTTATAAAATTTTTACACTAAAGAATACTGCTGGATAAATGTTGAACAAAAGACTACCCAAAAAATATGACGATTTATCTTTTGTTCGATAAAATTGACATAATTAATAATTTAGAATACTAGTTTTGGAGCCTAAAAGAGCATCATTTATAAAATAATGGCTTTTTAACATTACTTGAAGTACAGGCAATGCAGTACAGTTTAACGCTCGTTTTTTGCAGTAAACCACAGTCCTGTGCTCCTGGTGCTGGACGCAAGGCAGTAAAGTCTCTTACCATAACTCACTCACTCACTCCTCGCAGCGAACATAACACTGATGCTTAGCATTCAGACTGTTCATCTCTCTTTCTCCCGGTGTCTGGCACAATACGGGCGCAAATACTGTCTACACTCCTGTCAGTCCTGGGATGGGATTCTCCAGCAGTATCCAGCTGATGTTTTTGCGAGGGAGATCCCAGAATCTCGTCGGATCCGGTGCCGGGGGATGGGTTGTTCAGACAACCCCCTACAGCCCGTTGCCCGTTGCGAGGGAGAGCGATTTCGGGAGCGTACTACGTATGCAACGAGAGAATGCTGCCCGCTGGAAATGATGAGTGTGAAAAGGATCTCGGGATGAGTAAGTCTAGACCCGGCTAGACCAGACAGCAGACAGACGCAGTAGTATACTACGCCGCACAGTGGAACGAGGCAGACTGGCGTACAAACTCTCGTATGCTGCGTTCATTGAACTTGTGTGCCGTTACGTGCGCGCACTCGTCGTGCTCATTCCATAATTTTTGGAACCGTTTCGAAAATCCGTATTTTGCCTGCCTGGGGGTTTGAGTGTGTTGGAAATTGTTGGCGGGGGTGAGTGCCAATGCGATGAACATGAGATTTGGAAAAGTAGACGCACGGGCGACAAAAAATCATCTTCTCTAATGCAGAAAGATTTAATTGATAGAATGCAGAATAAATCTGTAACAAATGTATAGTCGGCTTAAAAGTATTCTTGTGGATGCATAGCTTTAGTTGATACGATGAAGTTGAGATCAATTGGGTTCATATTCATTCTTCAAGGATGCAAATGAAGATGGCATGTAGGGTTCAAATCAATCAATATTTATTTTAATCAAGTTTGACAGTTTGATGCCTGAAAATCTATAAATCTGCATAATATACAGTAAATCTTTTGACAAGTATGAGTACAACGTTACTACTAATGTTATTATGAGCAATTTTATTGACGTTTTAACGGCCAGGTTCTAATGTCCTAATTACACTTTAAATGTTGAGTAGCATGTGGTGAATAAGACTTGCAGCATTTGAAATATCTTACGAAACCCGAAATTTAAATGTATGTTTCCAGTTGCCGGTAGCACTGTTTAAACTGTAGAATTTCATCATAGACCATGCCTGACATTCTACTAATTATCCTGGGAAATGTTCTAAGTTGTAGAGTGGTCTATTGTTTCATTCCTTTTATATTTAATTCATATGAATAGTTATTTTAATTTCCTGTCGTCAGACCATAATCACCTGACATTGTATTGAAAATTCTCCGGCTGGCCACTGTTGAACTCCACCGGTCATCGAAATAATTAGCCGATCAGTGCACAGAGGACGGCTGCTAAACATAATTTGTTATATTCAAATTTGCCCTACACGGTCGCTTGGGATGCATAATGACTTGGGGCTAAAAATACTCCAGTAAAACGTGCGGATGACGAACAGGAAGACTAAACTTTGCCAAGCGAAGTGGATGTAAATTGTATTCATAAATTCTGCAAATGTGTCTATTTCCCAGACAAGCGCGTAAGAATTGGCTTTGTGGAGGGAGTAGATCGCAAAGCACGGGCAGGAAACGGAGCAAGGACGCAATAAGACGGAAGATTAACGTAGTGTGGTCCGGAAGCATGGTGCATGTGAATCAATTTTTGGCCGTTTCCTGCGTGCCATGGGAAACATCGTGGTGCCTGTAGAGGTCAGTAGTGAAGCGGCTCAATGTATCGTTGCGAACGCGTTTGATTCCCGAGGGAGCTGTTAATGTGGTGTAGGTAAGCGACTGGCTAATCTGCCTTTTGCCGTTTTGGTTCTCGTGAGACGCAGGCTTTATGGGATTTCAAGCTGACCTTTGGGAAAACCATGGTGCTCGGTGGCGGTGGCGAATGCGTTCCCCGGGCCCCGACGGCTAGTGTGAAGTGAATTGCTTGCAGAAAAGAATGACCAGCGGCAAAGAAAACGCTCAATGATAAAGAGGAAGACGGCGATACTGCCGATGATGAAGACACTTAAGTTATACGTTGAGTCAGGCGGTCATAATTGGAACCCACAAGCGAATACAGTTTTTTTTTCTTTAAAAAAACCCAGCTCTTCCACCTGAGGCAAAGCAAGTTTCCCAGGAGAAATGTGATACACATAACCGTAAGTGGTTGCACGGTTATGCAAATGGAATGTTGGTGGGTAACGCTAACCAGGCGGCAGGGCCCTGTGGTGTGACGGTCGGTGCAGCAACGTGTACCTCAAGACGAAGTTGATTGAAATCGCACTAATTGATTACTCAATTACGGCCGGGTGATCCCAGATAGTTCATGGCAGCAAAAAGCAAAAAAAAAAGAAACCGAGAGATAAAAAGCGTTCTCATTTGGGCCTATTTTTTATCCAACCCCATGCATGCAGTGGAATGAAGCTTAAAGGAACCTTAAAACTGTAATTAAATTATCTCCTCGCAACTAATTTCACCGCAAAAAAAGGAGGAAAAATGTTCACAAAAACCTTTTCCCCGAACAATGCGTGAGTTTTGGATTAAAAAAAATTGAACAACTCAGACCGAAAGAAAATAAAAATTGAACGGTGGAATGTACGTTTCGGGCTCCCCAAAAAAGAGATGTCCGGAAGTTGGGAAAGTGAGAAGAAACTGCTCATCAGAAAGTCAGACCAAAAAAAAAAAAAAGGGTACAAACCGGCATTTCATTGACGTTAACACACGATGATAGATTGCGATGGTTTTAAGGTTGAGCATATAATTCGAGTACGGCGTTCGATGTTGCAACAATGTTGTGGAATCATCTGTACATTGTGTCGGTAAAACAACGTAGCATTTCAATGTGTTTTCCTTTCGTGCGAATGGAAGGAACACTTGAACGGACACTTGCGCGTGTTTTGTTCGAAGGTTCGTTTTTTTCCTGCCATATCGACGCGTGCACGACAGCCACGATCGAACAGCTGGTAATCAGGAGCGACTCTTAATGATGGTATCTTATTGTGATGCACACACTTGGTAATCTGAGAAGATGCATGATTGCAATTTTAAAATAATACATGTTTGTATTGGGAACAGGCCGATATTCACATAAGCCTTGATGCCAGAAGGCGTACATGGTCAAGACGTATATTATAATGATGAATCGTGATGTGTATGCGTTATAGCTTATTTCTTATTGGTCATGGATGGAATTCAATTAAAGTTACAATTCCAAATAACAATTACATTTATAGAACTTATTTTTTGGCAAATTATAATAACCTAACGTACAATAAGTTAGTTAAATTGTTGCTGCTTTTCTGAATAGTTACTTTCTGTGGTGGTTTGTAAACGTTTTTGCCATGGAATTTAATTTATTCAGAAAGATCTTATGATTGAGGAATTCTCGGAATTCGTTACGTACCTTTTTAACTATTTTATTTCTGATTTTTTTATTATAATTATGAGAAATCATGCATCATTGGAGGTTCATGAATTTTGAACATTCATGGAGTCGATTCCTGATTTGAATGAGTCTTCTCAAAAGACTCATTATGCACAATATTAATGAGGGGTCTTATCATTTATGTATCAAGGCTCATAATCTAAAGACTCTATCTAAAGTCCTTCGTTAGAACTAACTCTAAACTATAGAAGTAATCGCTTTAAAAATTATGATGAACATTAAGGATGTAGAAGAGTTTACACCGCGTGGTTCCATCGTCGCTGAAATTTTTATAGTAAATCAATTACTGTTAGTACTAAATACTAACATTTGTGATAACATATTTGAAAAGAAATGGCTTTAGTATGTTAAGCTCTATAAAAAACAATTATCAAAACTTTGTTTGGATTATGTGGGGGATGGCATAAGTATTTGCCATAAAATATGCGGCAAATTAAATGTAATCCACAAGATGAAACATTCTAATCATTATAAATTATATCAATTAAGCTCTTCGTAAGGTTTTATATTTACGGATTGTTCGGTAAAAGCGCTTTTCAATGTCTTTCATCAAGAGACAGCATATAATTAATTTCGTTCGCAACTAGAGCTAAGAACACCAACATCGGTTTTCCGCTTCACATACGCATGGGAAAATCCCGCACACAGGTGTGAAAGAGATGACTTTCAGAGGGATTTTTCCTTTTCCCGACACAACAAAAAAAAAGTAACAGACTGGAAAAAAGAGCGTGGACTGGAGACTGAGTGCGAAAAATTACCGACCGTCTAGAGCAATCCATCGACAGTTCTACGGTTGTGTATCATCCTCGCGTTTCGAACCACGGTCGGATGCAAACCAGAGGGCTCCCGCTCCGCCGGTAGGTAATTGACACTGGCAAGCTGGAACGAGAGTGCTAAGTGCAAACGAGATAGAGCAAGATAGAATGCGCGGGCGGGAAAAAAGTGGGAAGCGAACCCGACAGTCTCGAAAACCCGAACCTACGTCAACAGTGCGCAACTTTGGTGTGGCGCCCTAGTACGTCGCTTGTCTGCGCTGTTTTCCCACCACAGTTTTCCATGCCGCGTTCTACACTGTCACTACCGTAAGCTACCGTTTGTCGCTTTCGCCGTCATTGTCGATGCGTTGTAGGTTTTCCTAAACCTCACTTTCCATTTTCGCTTTTCCCAGTACGGGTTTCCGGTACGGCTAACGTCCGGAGAACGTTTGGTGTGTAGAGAGCTTTTCTTTTTTTTTTGCTGCTGTTAAGGGCCGAGCGGGCGTACTACGCTCTTTGTCGGCTAGCTCGTACGCGTGAGAGTTGCGTTTGGTTTGCAGCCTGTAATGGTGTTCGTGGACGAGTTCTGGGCAATGTATGTGCACTGTAAATGTTATGTTGGGAATCACGACGTGTTTGGATTGTATCGGTGAGGCGGCAGGATTGTCCTCGTGTGCTTTGTATGTACAGACCAAGCTTTGGTGTAATTTATCCTGACGGCTTCGTAGAAAACCAGGAACTATGGGGAAATTTGATGTACAGGCTTCTAGATCGGTATTGGTATATACGCACACACCGTCCAAGGCAATGACCCTCAAGTCCGTTCGGGGTATCGTCTGCCATCCTTCCTGTGCAGTAAACCTTCACCGGGTGGAACACATTCCAGCTACTTGGGTACAATGTCTGGAAGATAGTTTGGCAATATTAGTGCAGTCGTCTAGCATGAAGGGGAAATCGAAATGGAACTATGCAAGCGAGAAAGCATGCGGAAGTATATGCGATCCAGCCGAAAAACCCACGTACCCACCTTGGTAGGTTCTGTCTTTGTGTGGCACGGCCATAACTACATAAACGAGCCATTGCCACTGCACAATTTGTTTCGCCGGTGTGAGGTAGGTTCATATGTTTCCTGTTTTTCGTACGATGGCAAAACAACCACAACCGCTCTCCGGGAGCGTTCCGATAAGCAGGAACTGATGAACTTTCACCTCCTATGTGCTGCATTTCTGTTCGAAGCCGAAATGGGGGATCTCCGGGGTTTGTGGGTTGTAAAATTTAGGATGCTTGTTAGATGCATATCTCCATCCTGCTTAGGTGTAGAGTTCATTGTATTTTGATGGTTATGCTGCACCTTTTCGAAGCGAATATTATTCAACAAATTGAACTCGGAGAGATGTTTACTTCCCATTTTAAACGCTGCCAGTGACTGAGAGAGCACAAAACGCCCAGCGGAGAGATTAAACGTGAGTTCAAAAAACTCCTCCATCATGTTTGCCGCTTTTGGAGGATGTATTTGTTTTTTTTTGGGGATGTTGGACGTCACCGCGATCGTGTCGTGGTAATTTGTACATACGCATACCAACGCTTGAATGTGAAAATCCGCGTAACAAAAGAAGAGATCGCGACGTCTGCACAGGTTTTGTCGGTGTCGGTGCATAAAATGGCTTTAGTGCCAAATTATATAATAAATTTTCCATCTTTCACACAACCACACGACGGAAACATACTACTAAAGGGTATAGTACTTTGGTACATCCGCTCGAATGTTGCTAAACAGCTTCTCCTTTATTTGATCCGTTTGCGGTAGGGATGAGCGAAAGTTTGATAACATTTGTCCTGCTCGTCTATTGGCTGTTTTTTAATATAGATATAGTAAGATTGTGCTTTAAAAATCAGCGTATATGTGATATTGTACGCAAACCTTCAGATTTTTGTAGTAATATTTATGGACATCAAAGTCTTTTACTTTATTACAAATTATATTTTTTACGTTTTAATGCTTCTGCATGTTTTTGTGGCATAAGAACGGTTCTTTCAAGTTCGTTGTTTTCGCTTTTTTACTTTTGAATCTCAAACCACCCACGTCATGAGTACGTATAGGAAGTTAATGATGGCATGAGGTCATTTGCTCGTTATTTCATACATGCCATGCTTGACTTTCTGTCGTTTAATCACTTCCTTTCCGTTTTTAACGGTTAAAACTGTGCGATGAAATAAGGTCTACTGCGAATGGATGTTGAAAAACACAAGTAACAAGAAATGAAGTTGCATTTACCCTCGAGGCACTAGAATGTGATCATTCTGTTCGGGGGTTTAAAATTAAAACAAAATTTATCGCTCCAAAAACTTTCGAAGTTGTGTTAATTGTTCTAAAAAAAACAAACCTAAACAAAAAAACTTTATAAAGAAATCTTTGTCTTATGCTTCACATTATGACGCAAAGTTTCGTGAGATCCCAACGAAACACAAAATGTATCGATCTTGGAGCCAAGAACACATAATTTTGGGGATAACGTTCTACACGTCGCTGGTCATTGATCTTAATACAGCTGTCAGCCTTGAAATGGTAAAACTTCTTATGGACAGCCAGTTCAACGAACGAATCCGGTATAAAGCATAGCAAGGCATAAACCAATCCAATCTTCGTGTTCGCAATTTTGTCATTTTGTTGTCTGAACAGCACCTGCTGTGGTGGTTTGTTTCGGACACGCGTTGTGTTGTGTCTTTATTTGTTTTGCTGTTGAATTTGTTGTAGAATTCCGTAAATAATAAATTGATTCAATATCAAGGAAACTTCTTCAATTTATTAAAGACTATTAAAGATTATTGTTTTTGAAAATTATCAAGTTTTACAAATCTTCTCCTTTGCTATTCTCCTTTGCCAAGTTTGATTTAAAAGAATTAGAATAATCTATGGAACCTTGTTCGTTACTTCAAAATCCTTTTCTCTAAATTTCTCTAGCTCAACACTTTTATGTCATATGCCTTTCGTTTTAGCTATAATACAATGTGCCTTCTTATTTTTTGTTTTACTTACAGGTTACCTATTAACACGAGTGGAAGGTAAAATTGGCTCTCCAGAAAAACCTCTATCTGACCTGGGATTGATATCCTACCGCTCGTATTGGAAGGATGTATTGTTAGCCTACTTATGCTCTCGACCTGGGACTACTCTCAGCATAAAAGATATTTCACAGGTAAGTCTATTTAGTCCAGTTTTCTGGTAATCCACGCATAATTTCTGTAGTGAAGTTACAGCGACATCATGTGATTTTTGCTTTAGACATGCATTTGCTTTAATTGAAGCATAATTCGCATTAAGTAATCTCAAGATATTAATTTTCTTATTCGTTTCGTGCGTAATTGGTGCAAAATTAATTTTGATCGTAATTTGCTTTTGAAACACTTGATTACGTTTAGCGGTGAAATTATCATTCTATTTGTATTTTACCCATAACTTTAACCTGTCAAAACAATCACATGGGGGTTCGATAAATTGCAGCAATTATTCGGACAGCTGGCTTTGCTCTTCTTGACTGAGTGATGAAAATGAGGATTTTTTTTTGTTTGTAACTGCAACCAACAGGATAAATGTGTCTGCAGGCATGATAAGCACTGTTTCACACCTTAAATTTGATTACCATCACTTTACGTAGCTGATTAACAAATTAAATAATCATTAGTTCAGCGTGATGAATGTATCTTCCAAAAACCATGATACAAACATTATTCACCCTTGCGCCGCATCACGATGCAGCTGCCTATTTCGCACAATCGATGTACGATAAAAGATGGTTAAATTATAAATTAAAATAAGGGAATCAAATGCGCTTGTTTTTTTTTTTTTAGTTTATATTTTTACTTGTTTCCTTTCGCCCGCTGGGTATTTTCTTCATTTTTGACACCTTGCTTTCATCTTTTCAGGAAATGGCAATAAATTCCTACGATATTGTCAGTACACTGCAGGCTCTTGGTATGATGAAATACTGGAAAGGGAAACACATTATTCTGAAAAAACAGGTGAGTAGAGTAAAAACGTTTTATTTTGCGGTGACCTTGCTTGCAGTGTTGAGAAGTTTGTGAATTTTCGGTATGTTCCTTAGTTTGTCATTTGTCTCGCAGATCGCAATGTAAAAATGCCCAAGAGATCTCTGTTTATTGGGCTACAAAATGAGCCACGACGGTAGCTCAAAATATGCCACAAGCTGAAGTTGTTTAATTTCCTTAATCACCCGTTTTAGACTTATGGTCGATTGCTTAAGCATTAATAACAGATACGAATAAAATCGAATTAGAATTTAGGAAATTTTCTATATGACGAATGTAGCGTCTCAAGGGTTGAGATCTGTACCACAAACTGCACTCAACGGTATTATTAGTGATCATCATATTTTATTGTTATGGCGCCTAATTCTTATGCGCAACAAATGAGACAAAAATAATAAGAATTCGCAATGGCAAATGTATCATCATCTATTGAATGTGTGAACCTGAATGATTCAGGAAAACAAACCGCCTGATGGTTTTTATGATTGTGTGTAAGATATGTAGAATTGAAGACAACATTATCCTTTATGCATTAAGATAAACGTTTAAGCTTGCGCAAAGTTTATTAATCCATTTGTAGGATAGTATTATTTTATTTCAAAATAAAGAATAATTGATACTATGTCAGTTATTATGTTTGTTAAAAAAGAACCCCGTGTGGTTGATTTACATATCCCTTTCTAACCTGCCAGTTAGCATACGCGCGACGCAGATGTTTACGATGTCTAAGTTAGCAGGGCAACATTAACGCCAAGAACCCCTTCCGGGTTTTGGGCATGGACTGGTTCGTTATCGGATCGATTGTGCATCCGCCTGCTCAATATTTTAGCTGCCAGCGGGGTTGACCGTGATGCAACCGGCAGCCGATTTGCAATGGGCCCTAATAACAGTTATTGCGTGTTGATACTGATCCTGTGTCCGAACAGCCATCAGGCATCGATACACGTTCGTGATATGGTTAATCAGCTCTCTACCGAGAATGTGCCAAAATTGATTGAACACGAACGATGGTAATATGGACCGCAGTACCTTTGGGCAACATTGTTTACTGAGGCGCTGTTTGGTATTGGAAGTCCTGAATCGCGTATGCTTCCGTTGCTAATGAAGTGTACTTCGTTTTCGGGATGCTAATGGCGTTAATTATCATTCTCCTTTGATTCGGGTTTGCTCTGGAGTCTGCCACACCACCACCTTGCCAGAATGAATGAGTGCCATGCGATTTGTGTGATTGTTGCTAAATAACCTTTTGGAATTGATACATTGCAAAGGTGGTAAACGATCCTTCCTTATGTCTTGAAACTTTGGAGATCTGTTCATAAGTTACGTTTGGCAACCGAACCAGTCGTACAGTTTCACCAGATTGCAAATGAATTGACACTAATGAAATTCGCAGCTGGCTTGTTTCATTTGACCGGATTACGTGCAAAACCATCGCTTTTTTTTTCTAACGAATGCAAGTAGAAAAAATGCAAAACTCAAGGATGCCTTTATTTGCAATGATAAAAAAAATCATCTCACCGCCATTAGACAGCTCAGTTGCATGGGAAGGAGATACTTATCAAGCGAGAAAAATAAACAATTCATATGCACTCTAAATTGCTGGCAGCTCTGGGCTAAAGGTGCAGCCTTTAGTTCTTTTCTTTATCTTAGCACGCTTCTCGATCGCTATTCGATATACCTATGTTAGACGTTGTGCAGACAGAAGGCGGCAAATTGAAATGCAATTATAATGCCTGCAGCGCAATATCCATGATTCTTAAGCTCACCGAACAGTACGATGCGGTGTGTGGCTGTAGTGCACTGAAGTTCGTGACTCCTTGATGCGCTTTATTTGGAGAAGCTATCAGTTGCTCAGTAATCCACAGCTGTACCCAAACACGCAAGGTGGTCTAACAGTTTATAGTACTCTGTATGCATGGAAGAAAGAGAGGGAGCGAGAGGAAACGAGGTTAGAGAAAAGGGTGCTGTTTTAGTAAACTAAATTTGATTTTGTACCTTATCTTTCGAAAGCAATTCCACCGTTGCACCTGTTGATGTTATTGCCCTTTTATGGTAGGATTAAGGATCATCAATAACAGCAACATGACGCGCCTTTAATTTGGCTGATTATTTTTGGGTTGTTTTATCCTTCTATTGTGGTTTGTTTTGTATTTAAGGCAATGGAAATAAAAGGACATGTTATCTGTTTGTTAAGTTGCTTATTGACAGAAATAACTATAAGCTTTTAACTTTCTTTAATCAATATTTAAATCATTACTATCAACTTGCAAGCAGCTGCTGTAACCCAATGCTCAAGAAAAAAAGAAACAGTTGAAAATTTCTTCTTAAATTCATTACCAATCGAAAGGTGAGGGCAAAAGATCCATCTAAATACCATTTCAAAGATAATCGGGTTCAAATACAGTTCGCTACGTTGCTGTCCTGCATCACCTGCAGAAATATGCGCTCAGGAACTTTAAAATGCATTGCCCAGCTTACAGTAGCAATTGTAACGCTCGTTTTGCTCTCCTTTCTTCCCATTATTCGCAATACCGCTCATGATCCTTAAGCATTGCCGGATTTGGCGATTGTCGGTGGAAAAAAATAAAATTTTAACAAAAAAGGTCCATTTTAAATGTAAATGAGTAATAACTTAATTATCAACGACGAAGCTTATCGCCATGGTTTGGTCAACTTGGCTTCACGCATACGCGGTTGCCTTGAGATTTTTCCCTGCAAATGGCTTGTTATGAAGAGTAAATGCTCCTCAGATTTCAGATATGCACCGGGTCCATTTTCCCTGGTTTTTGCGAATGTATGCCATTGGATTCATTAGGTAAATTGGTCCAGCCACCGGCACCACAGTACCCGGGGTAGCGTCAATTGCTAATTTCTGCTACCCGTTGATCAGTATCGGTTGACCATCTTTTAGTTTACAAATTGTAGGAACAATCGATGCGCTTGGCCGATCCGTGTTAGATATCGTCAGCTACTTTGCGCAGCAACAGCTCACTAGGGCTAACGGTACCTGATTGGTACGCTTCAACAAATTTGACAGTTTGATGAAACGATCCTCCGGAGCAATCAGCTGGTCGGTCGCTGTCACGCAAGTACAGCCGTTTACACAGGTATGCTCTGCGGTGCCCTGGAGCCCGCCCCACCGCTACAGTATCGTCGCCACTGTTTCAGCGCGTTCTGGCTGTCAATAAGCAAATAGCCTCGATCACGATCACTAGAGCAGATCCGGCCGAAGCGCTTCGAAACTTAGCTAAAATGCGAATGCGCCCTGCGCTCAGATGCCCACCACACCGGTTCAGGCATTCGCAGATGACCTCGTTGGTTTATCTGTTTCCCTTGCACACCGCTCATTCGTGCTTCCCGTCTCGCTTTCCCCGGGCCGTGGAGCCTTGTGAAATGATGTGCTCCGGAACTTTTGGCCGTATCTCGCTAATTAGCGTGTAATTGCTCTTTTGATGGACGTTTCCGGGATTTCGCCTGTTTTGCGAAAAATGTAACTTTGCGAAATGGGTAACGACGGCGGCGGCTACCCGATTTAGTTGGCTGAAGCTTGAAGGCACGAAGCTAACAAACTGCGGTGCCCTCCAAGCTTCTTAAAGTTGGGAAGCAAGTGGCTTGCGGTGTTGGGTCCATTTTCAGGTGTTTCAATGCGGTACGGTGTATTTGATAGAGATATAAAAGTATACGACGAAAAGATGTTGCAGTATAGGTCAGTTATTGAAAATGTTTACGTTTTTTTTGCCTATGCTTACATTTAATTATTTATCTATTTATATCTCATCAATTCAATAGTAAAAATAAATAATTAATGACGGAGTATGATTGGGCTGTATGCGATTAAATACTTGGGTAAGAATTTCTTAAAAATAAATGAATTGTTTAAATATATTTGCCACACTTCTAAAATTCTTCGTTGTTGTTTTGTAACTTCCTCTAACTCCTTCCCAGCTAAAATTATTTAAGGAGTTTATCGACTTGCTATCGATAAAATCTAGACAAACTGACGAAAATTTGCTGTAAATGGTGGCGGAAATTAATGTTGTGATAAATATTTCACTTTCAAAAGCAATTTCACCACCAAATTGCGTACTTTGCCCAAATACTACCCCTGACTCAAGGTTATTGTCTTCAGCTAACGAGATATGTTTGATCTTTGATATTATTAATCACATACAAGCTGTGGCATAAACAGCTTTTTGGTTAATGCTACAATCTTTCCAGTTAACGCATTCTATACCCAGTGCGGTGTGTATGTATGCATTGTCGGTTTGGAAGAGGATCGATTACCTTGCCGCTCGGCATAAATTAAGCCATTTACACCGAGCAGCAGTACAGAGCGCTGCAGAGTTCTGGGGCCGGGCTCAATGATCGATACAATTTCATGTTCGGAAAGTCTTTTCTTTTTATCTGAATGCGTTGTTAAGATTAACTTTTAATGTTCGCAACGTTGAATTGCATTCGACAGCGCACAGCGTAAGACGGGGCAAATAAGTGAGAAGTGAGACGCCCGGAACGCACATAAGAAATGGAATGTTTAATCTTCATCCTTATCAGTTTCTGCTTGAGCAAGTAATGATAGGCCCTTGTCGGTAAATGCTGCGTCCTAATAGGATTCTCTTTAATTAGCTTAAGTTGTTTTATTTAATATCTTTTAACGTACCAGCAATTGTACATCGAACAATGCAATTTCGTGCACGCGAAAGTGTCTGTTAATGGCACATTAAAGAAGCATAGGTATAGCGTTTCATGTACATCGGCTTCTCGTGTTTTTTGTACCGCTTTTTTGTGTGTTTTAAACCATTTGATTCTTCATTCCAACATAATTGTATCCAATGTTTCGAAACGAGCTCTCGAAAAGCCAGTCACCCGTTCAGTGTAAACTAAAATGCGATGTTGTGTTGTTTTTCAGGACGTTCTGGAAGAGTACGAGGAACGTGTAAAGCGTCGCGGCAACATGCCCAAGATTGATCAATCTTGCCTAAAATGGACACCATTTGTTGCACCCACCCCGTCAACGCCATCATCCTAGCGCCAGCCACATATGAATAATGTTCATACGATTTACAACAACACCGGCCATTCAACAATAGGGACGAATAATTGTTTGAGTAAAAACAATTTGCGGGGCGTTTTCTAAACTTGTGAACATATTGGCAGCGGTTCCCGTGTAGAGCAGTTGTATCAAAGGCTAAAATTAATTTTAATCACTTGCTTTGATCAGGTATCGACTTGAGAGCCGAAATTTTAACATACAGTGCATTTCATACGTAACGTAATGGTAACGAATTCAGTAGATAGTTTTAAGATCGCACAACGGCGAACAATCGTCACTGTACATAATATATCCTATTAGTATTGTTTCGCATACGTTTATCTAATTATTTAAAATCTATTGACAAGTGTATCGAGAAGTACGTGTTAATTTAATAGGATTGATATTTAAGAAGTATTGTAAAATAAAAATAGCAATTTAGTTTACACCTAACCACATTTATACGTCTACACTGATCGTGCAGGATCGTGCATATAGAATTAATCTGTTGTTTATGTTTCGTTTTTCTCTTTCGAATAATACATAAATTAATGTAAATCAAATGTATAAATATAATTCTAAACAAACATCTTTTAATCCTAGAATAGATCATGTAAACATAATTTTATGTTCGATAGTATAGTATAGATGTAAAGAAAAGTATAAATGTTTGTTTCTAGAAGTTAAGATTGATTAAAAACCTTCCATAAAACGTTTCATTTAGCTGTTTTGAATGTTACACAAAAGTAAGTTTACCTCCTTCCTCCTTTTTAAAAGTAAGGTAACTTCTTTCCTTCATTTCTTCATGACATTTTTTTCTCCTAACAGTGAAAGGTCACCAAAGGTTATTTCGGGTGCACTCTGTCGTAAAGTTGATAATTTATTTGGTAAAGATTTTAGTTGACAAAATTTATTTTATGGACTATTTTAAAAATATTATTAAATAATGTTTAAGTCGATTTCGTTTCTATTCCAGAGACAAAGAACCTTATACCATAATGGAAAAATACATCATGTTCTTATGATATATCACAATTCATATTTTAGAACACGTGTGCGTTATGTGTATTATCATAAAGCAAACATACACGGCCCTTCTGTGTAGTTATGGCGCCGAAGATGGTCGCGTGATGTAGTATGAATCATCAAAGAAGGAACAATTTCGCTTATTTCCGGATGCGTCACCATGCTGGGAATTTCCGATGCAAGCCGTCAAACTGGTTCTAAATATCATCCATCTCTTGCGTCCTGTTTGTATAAGGGAACCAATCATGCCAGGCAGACGTGAAAGAAGGTTTGCTACTCTTTGTGGTTCATCACCTTTTTGCATTTTTTGTTAGCTTCTTCCAAGAAATAATTCCTAGGGAACATTTCAGCGCATATTTGCACGATGAAACAGTCGAACCTACGAGACATCGTAATGCTCTGATCGGATTGCTCTTTATCATCTGTTGTTGAAACATAAATAATCAGAAATTAAAATATTACCTATTCCATTTTTGAAACCTTAATCATTTCCACATGTTTTATTCTTAAAAGTTAAAGTGTGCTGCTTTTTTCTGGTAAACGATTTGTAATAATGTTTCTTTATTTATTTATATTAATATCCGTTGCCTATCTATTTTCCATGTAGAAAGACAATGTTATGATAAATTTTATTATCAGAATTACAACACGTTATAAGCCTGGTTTGACTACACTGTTAATAAAATGTTGTCAAACAAACCGTTCCAAAGCTGTAATGTTTCATTTAATGTTATTTGCGTTTTGTATACGCTTTTGTGTTCATTGAAACACCGTCCCAAATTACCATCATTATGCGCAATCGAGGTACAAGTGAATGATGTTAAACTATAGCGAAGCTGTCGTCACAGCGATGTGAAGAATTCGAAAATTAATGAGTTTAAGGTAGCAGCCAAAGTGTGCAACACAATTTATCCCTTCGCAGGGTAAAACGTTCAGTTAATTGAAATGACCGATAAGTAAAGCGGCTCATCATTATTGGAAGATGGAGATGAAAACTGTAACAACGAAAAGGAAAATGAAATGAAATATATTCTTTCAAACCTTGTCTGGATTGTTTCCGAGCTTCGCGTCGGAACACCGATCGATCGGTTTATATTTAATTCCTTCCAGGCGCTTACAGCCTTTGCTGCAGGGTTTTGCTGAAGGTACGCTTAATGATAGGTTGCATGAAGCTGCTGATCGTGACAATGTCCATCGGAACGATGGATCTTCTACGGGTGTCAGTGGTTGCGATCATTTCGTGTATGTAGGTCGCTTCCTGCAAAAACCGACGATTGACTCGATGAGGGAAGAGTGATGATGTGTATGATGCAAAATTGTGGTGAATTATCATATTATCGGATGTTGCCGGATAATGCCAGGTGATGAACTCGTGCGCTGTGGAATGTGCATCGGGATCGCATCAACATACGCTTTTATGATCGTCATCTGCTGCTGTTCTCGGTGTCATGTTTAGCAAACGCAATGATAAAAGTTTTGCTCCACTATTTTGAGGAAGTTTGAAAAATGTGTTAAGGATATTCGCGTTTTCAAAAAAAATCTCCTGCAAACCTAATATTTATATTTATTTTATTTATTGTTCCAGTATGACGGCTTTTAAAGCGTTATCAACACCGCTTGTGTTGAGGATGTAACAAATGGTTCAAGGTATTTACTCCTTGCAATTTACCTTATCCCGGACATGCTCGGTTATCTACTTGTGATATGTCATTTAAATAATTTGATTTGAAGCTCAATCGACAAATAAATTAATTTGAGTTGAGATCGAATGTATGTTCAAATTTCTTACAGCATTAATATTAGAAATGGCAGCTCAAAGCTCTCCGAGGGTTAGTGCCCCAAGAACAAATACACTGGCGCAATTTCTCCAATTAATTTAAATTAAAATTCTTCGAATACAATGTTTTGGAATCCTATTAGACAGACAGAGAATAAATAAGTTTAATAAAATTTTATATAAACTAAATTGAATGTAAGTTTCAACGATAGTATAACTTATGCCAATCCGAATAACTTTCTTTTTCTCAGGTTAAAGTTGATTAGGTATCTTTTTTTTCTTCTTAAACAGTCAAAGCTTCATGTTCACAACTTGATTTTCTAACCGACAGGTAGCGTTGGCACCCATAATGCGATTACAAAATGGTGACAAATTTTCCCAGAGGCTCGTGGCTCCGGTTTAACGTAAGTGATATTCGTTACCACATTATTATTCCCCTGTTTGCGTTGCTCATATTCTGCCCCATGGGACAACCACATTAAATGGTTAGAAGGACAGTATGAAAACACGAGGTCAGGACAAAGCCCAACAAGACATACTCACGTGTCCCGCGTAAGAACGGTGTGAAGAAATTCGTGCGTCTAGGCGCCACCGTCTGTCTTTTACGTAACCGTGTTGCTTCCTTCGTTGCGTTAGTTATACACGCACACGGTACGACGCATGACGGTGTCGCTGGTAGTTTTACCACACGTTTACTTCCGTGGCGTCTCCTGCTTTTCCACGTGGGCGTACGACGTACGTAGGAAAAATTAAGCGATAGAGACGTGTCGGTTAGTTGGATCTAGAAAGTGCAACTATACCACCCTGCAGCACCTTGAACGCGGTTACTCTCACGTTGCAGCAGCGTGATCTCCGGTCCCACGAATGAATCACACTGAGAGGGGAAAAAAGTAGCAGCTCCCGTGCTCTAACGTCACCCCTATCCCACTCAAGGTACCAGCTGAAGCCTTGATGATTTGCTAGCGTATCTCGTTTTGCATTGCGTAGGGCTTTACTCAATCTTGGTGAAGGAGATTCCCGTCGTAAAACGACGATTTGAAAACGCAACGATGTGCCCGTTCTCACGATGTGTGTGCTGTGGGATGATTTCGATTCGCTTCCGACCGGGAGCAGAAGCCTTGCTCGGTGGTGATTCGATGGGAACTCGGTGGAAGATCACTTTCGCGCAACCGGTTGCGTTTGATATCGAAACCGCAAGGAACATGAACTGCTTGAGATAAAGAAATTGTGCGAAAATGTATCGAATGTTCGCTGTAGTAGCGGCCGGGAAGTATCATGACAATGTGTGGCGTTGGGATTATTATGTGATGAGAATATATCCGAATGTGTTACCGTGTTTTTCTCAACTGTAAGATAACAAAGATTTTCTAGTTCTGTTCTATGTTGCAATTAAAATTATCACTCAGAAGTTCACAAACAAAATACTATTCGAATCCTTTCCACTTCTACAGACCCATCAATAGCTTTGGAGGGGATTAAGGGAACATTATACCACAATTAATTACACAATAACTTATATTCTCATCAAGCACCTAACAGCTACGAAACTAGTTTGAGTAACTGCCTGTGTTCGTTGTCATACATCATGCTACGGAAACGAGGGCTACAAAGAACGAGGTACAAGCTGCAAAATATAAAATAATAAGAATTTTCGATGAAATTGTTTGAAAATGTCAAACTATTATAACTATTATATTACTTTTGTGTGTTTTAAAAATCCACAAAGGATGGACACACGATGGAATCCCAACTCTAAATCTAGCAGTAGACAGACGGCTCTTACGGCTTGTGTTTCACCTTTGTTAAAACATACGAGTCTTGACTCCTACCGTACCATACAATTACCATAGCTCCTACATCCTTCAAATACAAATGCATGAATAGATACAGAACGATGAAATAGATTAACATCTAAGAAACATCAATGAATTTCTGAAATATAACCACTGTCGTTAGCGGTTCGAATTTGAGAACCCTTTTAAGATGGTAATAATGGCAATAGTGCTAATTTTTGGAAAGATGTTACTGATTATATATATCAAAAGGTGTTATATTATAATTATAGAATTGTTAATATTTTTGAACAAAATAATACAAATGTGCCTTAATGATTTTCTTCTTTCCTATACTCTTTATTTCATCCTCCCGACTAACGAATGCGACGTATCGTAATATCCGCAAAGTTCTTGTCTTAATCCATCCAACAATTATAGAAAACAACTCAGTGTTGCAACAACAACAAAATGAAGCTGTTTATCCGTCTGCAATCTGCCAAAACTGACAAATACGCTTCCTTTCAAACGCACCGTAATCGGTATCGCAATTGCTGCGAAACACCTTTCATCCATGAGATCCCGGGTGGTCGATTCTGCATGGTGAGCTGGTGCATGGTTTGAACGGCGCACAAAAGAGTGTGCAGTGGAAATAAACGGAAGAAAAACGGATACATTTCAAAGCAAACCTGCCGGCAACCGGAGGTTCGCATGATGCCGACCGACTCGATATGGACTTTATTGATTAAATTCCACAAATATTACCATTTAGTTACTATTAAGCGGCTTACCGGCTTTAATCCCAACATCGTTACCATTAAATGAAACGAAACCGGCAACCACCATCGTCAGGGGCCGCCAGCCGGTACAGTTTGCGCCCGGTACTGTTGCTGATGCGTGCCTACAGGTTGTTGCTTCAAATTGAAAACTCTCGCTCTATATCTACTGGGCGGGAGTAGAAATGAAACATAAAAATAACGTAACCATTCATTGATGTTCAGCAGGATAGGAAAATGAGGCGAAGAGCAGCACCAACATCGTTTGCGTTAGCTGGCACACACCTGAACCACACGGTCCACGATCCTCCCGCCTGCGTTTGGGCGTTTTTGTTTTTGGAATAATTGGGTTTTCCTTTGCAACCGTGCCGATATGCACCGGTTGCCAGCATGATTTTAACCAATTTTTGGCGTTTTCACATGTCACCCCGTTTGCAATCTTGGGCCGTTGATCTTCCAAACGCCGCGTTGCAAGATGCAATCGGTCTGTGCTAAGGCGCTGGCTGTATTCCGCTCGCTACGCACCGCACAGAGCAAGAGGCGAATTTAAAATCAATTAAGAATCCAAAACGAACGATAGTCGGCCGGTTCGTCATCCTTGATGGTTGATGTGAACGGGTGTTGGGTCGCCCTCGTTTGCCCGCTCGTTGCAACATTGTACGTGGGTCTGTGCACCGGTGGCCACAAGGCCCCGCGCTAGCGTCTGCAAATGAAGAAGTCCTGCCAATTGTTTGTAGAGTGTGGCGGTGACGGGTGTCGTCGAAGGTTACAGGAAATTGTCTGCTGTTCCGGTGCAGTGGTCAACCATAAGCCGCCTCCGTGCACTCTTTACACCCAAAACTCATCGCCACCGTTGGACCGTTTTTTTTCCTTGGGAAAAGAGACGGCAAGACACAGATATCTGAACGGTTTTGGTGCGGTTCTCTAGAAACGCAAGATGGCGAAAATTAAGATTGCTCGGCTTTTTACCTTGTCGGGGAAGATGACAGTAGGCGCAAGGGTGCATACCCGTGGGCACAACGTACCTTCGAACAGCTCAGGGTTGAAGATGCGAAGTAACGAATGAAACATAAAAATAAACAATTAAGCACATCCAGGGCCGCCGCCGCCATCGCGATAGAGCGATACACTGAGCGCTACAACGGCAGAACAGGCAATGGGAAGCGGTACACAGTGTGGTCGACGAAGTGGTACAGAATTAACGTGAAATAAATTGCGCCGATCAAATGAGCATAAAAACATTCCGGAACTCATCAAAAGTAACGCGTCCGCGTTTGGCGGCTGGACGGGCGATATTGCATACGGTGGTAGTGGCGTGGTTCAGTACGGGAGGAAGCGTACACGTACGAGTACGAGCGTGGCACGTGGCGGGAGTGCATTTACAATGCCGGGAGGTCCAATCGATCAGTTCGTGTGATTCTTAACATTCGATACCGGTGCAAAAAGGTGTTTATGAACATGAAGGGAAAATCGATTGCAGCACTTTTATGTTGTATTTTAGAAAGATGAGCAAGTTCGAGTTAAAAAAAAATGTTTTTAATTGATTGAAAGGATGAAACCGATTTATCTAGCGATAATCCTTGACGGAACTGTTCAGCAAACAACTCTACATGAGCCATACCATTGGTTGACGAATGCCACGGCTTCTGGGTAAGAAATAAATAAGGAATTATATATTTTTCATCCCCGCGAATATTACCAACAACGCTTATGATTGTCGAATACTAGTGGAGAAGCAATGTTTGCTCAAATAATTTAAATTTTTTATTAATTTTTAATTAATTTCTTTTGCCCACACATAAATACCTAGAATCAAAATCTTTAGCCCAAATATAGATACCTAGAAAGAATGTATGTAGAACGAATGTTTTCTAGAACGAATGTATGTAGAAAAGAGAACAAATTCGGGTAAGAAATATATTAGCAAAGCTAGAAGACAATCAAGAAAGGACCATGGATGTATAAATAGATTCTTCGTTAACATCAACTTTCAGAATACCATCCAAGACTCGGAATGACACTAACTTCGAGAACTATTCTACAAGTTCCGAAACATGCATAAGCTGATGACTTATACGTATGACAGAGTCCTGCAAATTAATCGCTTAACTAGGCGGCCCGGTGGCATGATGGTAGCGGCGCCGGTCTTTACACGAACGGACCTGACTAAAATCCCATCCGGGCCAATCCCCCGTAGCAAGGACTGACTATCCGGCTACGTGGTAAAATAAGTCGATACGGCCAGGCCGTTCTAACGAAAAAAAAAACAATCGCTTAACTACTGGCCACTGGCAATTTTTTCAAAACATTCTCGAATTCCATGCATGTTATTTGAAATGAAAAGAGAATTAATTGATGTTTTTGTTAAATAGTAGCTGCCTCATTATATTCTCTCGTAGCTTAAGTAAGTTTTTTATATCTCTCATTTGTTTAAATGAACAATTTACTTTCATTATTTGTGATTTTGTAAGCTTGCATAAAAGTCTTTCAGCGTTTGGGTGTTATTTCACAACCATAAATTCATTATTTATTCCAAAACACATATTCTAAACGCTGGGCTGGTAATTTCAACAACCTTTAGAAAGTTCAGTAAGAGTACCCACCCACACCGAGTAACTTTTCTCATAACTTCTACCCAAACCGTAATCATGCAGTTGAATCAACTTTGCCCTCTGCACTGAAGGAGCGTCTAGCACTAAAAACAGAACACTTGGAACGGAAATGATCTCGCGGTGGCGTCAATGGCACAGGAATTGTTAAACCCGTTCGTTCCTTCCAGTACTTTGCTCCTTGACGGAGCCGCTGTGCGTGTACGCCTGACAGCACCACCATTTGTAGCCGTTACCATTGAACTTAGCCGTGGTCGGGGATGGGATAAGATTTTCTTTATTGTCTGCCGAAAATATGATGCCCCGAAAAGGTGGGGTTGGAACTGAACGGTCACGGAAGTTCAGTGTCTAACGCTTGTTATTTGTCTTGTTCTTTCTCTTTTCCGACGGAAGCTGTATAAGTGACAAAAAAAAACTCGCTACCGTACACCGTTTGCTAAGGAGAAAGGAAAGCACTTCCTGCCTTCTATTTCCAGCGCTTACACCCATCACGAAATCAACTGTACACTCCGATCTTTCCAAGCGGAGAGTACCTTCCTGATGCTAGGTACATCATCTATCAACACAATCATCACTATTACTATAATAGTATACGTCGTAAACCGTTGTAATGCTTTTTCCAACCACTTTTTTGTGATTCTACGGGAATTCCGTAACCACCGACGGTTGGGCTTTCCCATTCCATGCGGTTCCTCCGAACTGGGCACGAGTTTGCGCCTTCGGTCGGCCCGAATCCGTCCCTGCTCCATCGGGTTGATGATCGGGTCTTAACCGCAATACACTCGGGGTGAACTTTTCCTGACGTTGGAAAAATTTGTTTTGTATACTAAATCGCTGTCCGAGTGCCTCTGACCTCCGATGGAGTGCGTATATGATACACTACACTTGCGTGTGTATACGTAGCTTCTTCGTTCAAACGTTCTCGTTTTGCATCCTTTGGCGACAGATACCCAAACGCGCACATTCACACATTACTAGCTGTCTGCGAGTGTGTGCGTGTATGTGGTTGAGTACGACGGCTATATGCTCCGGCGGACAATCGATGGTACTACCGCGATAAAGCTGCGGCACCGGGACGAGGAAGGACAAACCGGGCGGCTTATGCCGGCATCGGAAGGTGGTTGACAGCATGGATGGTGGACCGAAAAATCGTCCTAGGTCGGAATTGGTGGCCGCCAGAAATTTTATTTCAAATCCGACAACAGCCAAGTTTGGACGCACATTTCAGTGGGCTCCGGGCAAGCCAGAAACAATACCAAACAAACCAGTGTCTCTAAGTGGTGGCCCTTCGGTGTAAGAGTGTTTAGAAGAAAGTGAACAATATTGCACAAGTGCACAAGAGGAAAGCTAGAACTGGTTTCTTCTACACATTGAGCTTTCTACGTGAATTTCGTCATTTTGTTTCATTTAGTGAAACAATCTCAAGTTGAGTGAAGCAAGTGGAGAACTACAAACAAGCTGGTCGTGAAAATTAATGAAATCCTAAGAGCTTTAAGTGCATTCTGTGAAAGCAAGTGGAATGTTGCCATCATTAACTTTTGGATGATAGTAAGCAGAGAATGAAATGAATGCCCGGTGATTAAAACTTATGTATAAGGACAAGAACATACATCACAGTGCGTTACATCACAAACCAGAAACACTGGTGTAGAGACCGGACAACCAATGAGGATATTTGTACTTGTTTCATCAGTTATTTCTGTATTCCAACACGGTAAGTGATCTCAATCCTGTACATAATTTACTTAGTTGTTCTTTAGGGGGATGTTATAAAAGAACATTTATATGACGAACATGGTGTAAAATTATGTATCACATTTTAAGTTTCATCATTGCTAGGTTTTTACCAAAAATCAATTGCTGAGAAATGGCAGACTATGCAAATGCAATGTATGAAGTGATGCACAAGATAACATTTCTCTCGCAATGGTTGATGTTGTTCGGTGCTCTCTCATGGCAAAATAGAAGAAGGTGAAATTTCTGGCCTATTTTGTCATTAGATGCTGCGGTGCACATGAACTACCCAATTCTTTTTGCAAAGAAATAGAACCATAAACTGTTGCTTTATTTAACAAATTAATTTTAACACAGTGTTGAAAGCCGCCATATTTAGGGTTGTGATTTGAGTGTGATAATAATAACATGCCAATATATTGAGCAACGGTAACTTTTCAGCAAGCGTCCTGGTTCTGCAGTGTTGTTGCAGTATTAGTAACATTCAATGCTACTTCTAATTCCGATGGTGCATTTGACCCAATGCGGTGACTCCGTGGAGGCAAGAATGAAAAATGGATTCTATTTCGGTAGCATAACACATGAGCGATTGTACATTATTATTCTTATTCTCTTAGTTAGTTGAGATTGTCTGTGTTGCCGGAAGCACCTTCTTTCAAAGTAAATTATTCCCCTCAACAAATAATTAGATTTGATTTGAATAAAATATAATATTGGATTGCAACCTATTTAAAAAAGCATTATTATATCTAACGCAAAATGTACAAGTTATATAACAAACTTTCCTTGAACCTCGGTGGCACAAGCGTTTGGTGTTGTTACTACCAAGGATAATCACCATACCCCAAGGGTTGAATGACCTTTGCAAGATTGCGAAGCATTACTTTCAAACCTGTCCGCGAGAGGGCGCTTTCGTTTCACATAGCAATCGTTTACCTTGAATGCGTCTGGGAAATGAGAGCGAGCGAATGAATCGACACCCCGGTCGCCTGTGTGGGGGGAGAGGGGGAAGGCGTATCCAATTTCTACAAGGATCTTTCCTGGCGACGGATGTATTACCGGGCGTTAAGTTGCCACTGTTCGAGACAATGTTGCCCTAGCACGGACTATAGAAGGATAAGAAATCAATATTTCGAGACATTAGCATGTCTCGACGCTCTACTTACCCTTCTCGTGAGCGTGCTTACTCGCTTTCGATCCTTGTCTTTCCACGTATGTTTCTGTTTTCGTGTTTTGTTTTTATGCAACAAATACGTCACACTGGAAGTTTCTTGTTTGTTACCTAGCTTGATTGAAATAGCCGTGGAATAGAATGTGTAGGAAAAAACCAATCGATTTTAAGAGAATATCCCACAAACTACCCTCCGTGCCGCTTTTCCGAGTGACCTTTTTGGGGTGGGTGGGGATGTATGTTGCTTCTAAACACGTCGAGGGTGTAAAGTTGTTGTTCATGAAGTAGTAAAGTTTAGCCACTTTCCCTCTTCCCTTTCCCAAAGACCCGCTCATCTAGCAGCCTGTGGCTCATTTCGGTTGATTAAACTTTCAGCTCATAAAGACGGCGCGCCACCATAACCTTGCACGAAGGTTTATTTCATTTCATCGTGCCTAACACTGAACTGGAGAAAGTTCCAAAGCAAAGGCACATAAAAAAACGGAGCTAGTAGCTAAAGAAAAGGAATCGATACAGAACATACGGTTGACGCCAGTTTTGTGGTTTCGCCATGATATTGCCGGCGTCTCGAATGCCCTTCATGCGGCTGTACGTGCCGTTGGCCAACGCTTGGCTCGGATGGGAAGACAAACCCGTACGAAGTGAAGAAAACAGTTGAAGGTCATTCACCAGGGTCGTCGGGTCGGCAGACGATGGTTCGTTTTGCCCAAACCGTTTGTGGCCCCACGGGGGTTGGAGACATCGAGACGCCCGATACGTCGTTAAATCGATGGCTGATAACGCAGAAACCTCGTCACGCACGTGGGCCGTACCGTCTGCCTCACCGCGAACGCGCGGATCATCCAGTGGTGTTGGTGTAATACACGATTGCCTCCAACCGATTGGCACGAACGCGAACGGCAACAGACCGGTTGCGTACGCGGACAGGAAATGTCCATTAATGCGCTTGTTCTTTGCGTTCGCACTGTCCCTCTGTAACGGCTCTCGTCAAAAATCAAAACTTCCGCTTCATCTCACTAGCGCACGGAAAGGCAGCAGATGGCAAGACGTCATCCCATCCCATCCACGATCATCATGGACGTTTTCTTCCTTTGTGCCGGCATCAGAGTAAATGATGCGATTTGACGAGGGCGAGTTTATTGTATTTCGTCCCCATTCATGCGCCCGGTGATGGTAAGGTGATCCTTTTTCGGTGGTGGTATACGGGACGCAACAAATTGTGCCTTAAATTTTGCTGATCGATCATGTTACTTAAGATGGTTTTGTCATCTTAAAAGTACTTTTTCAATGTAGGTCAAACGGTAAAAGTGTTTTTTTTTCTTTCTTTATAAATTGTAATCTGGAACAGTATTTTTTTCTTTTTCGTTTCGTTGTGTTGGGGCAAACGAAACACTCACAAGTGAATGAATGAATAATAACTGTCAGTTCGTAGTAACGTCAACATTGTTCTGCCGAAAGCCAAATATTTAAAGCGTATATGCATGGTGTTTCTGATGCGTCCGCATCAATATCCCGTACTCACACTAAAAAAAGTCTAAAAGTCACCACATTTTGCTACATGGTTGTAGGTCGGTGTCGGATACCGGTTTCAAATATCAGTACCTGGTCGCAAGCCGCAAGCGAACCATCGTTACATTCCAAGAGCTTCCCCCGGCCGATCCAGATGTTCCGTTTTTGCGCAAGGTAACGTTTTATTTTGTACATTTGTCTCACATCCACTCGCCTTGTCGCTTTGCATACCATTGCGGTTCAAACATTGTCTGCGAACGGAGACGTACGAAACTCATACAACATTCACCAAATGGTTCCATTCCGGGTTGACGCCGTAGTGCAAGTAGCAAAAAGAAAGGAAACAGTTTTGCAGGCACAAAACTATCACACCAACCAAAGAACACACACCGAAGCCATCATGGAAGAAGCATCAAAAAAAGGAAACATATTTCCGTGTGCTCCATTTTTCGGATTTCTGCGGTTATGAGCTTCCTGCCGACGGTTCCCTTTTTTGCTTGCGCCACAGTTTGCCTCAAAAAACCGTTTTTGCGGAAGTGCTCCCAAGTGCGCGCGGTGGCCACGCCCCAAGACAATTTGTTATGGTCGTTATTGCGGATCAAAAAACTCGGTCTTGTGTGACGCCGGTGTCGCGTTGCGCGGTGAGTCTGCTTTCCCTTTTGGATTTTGTATTTTTCTATATATATTTATCAACCAAAAACTTACCAAGTTGATTATACAGGTCTGGTTATAGTTTTATAAATCAACAAGTCTTATAATTCTGCATTAACCAAACTGCGATCAAGAGCAACAATGTGCAAAGCATTTGTTTAAATAAAAACGAGTGACATACTTCTTTCACAGTATACAGCGTTTATAATGCATATTGAAGTGTGGTAATACAGTGCATAAGGAATGCGTGCGTATATGAATAATTGTTTTTTTGCAGATGAACCAAAATCTTAAATCACTCTGATCTCTTTTCTAACGTCGAATAAATCGTGCTCCTTTTACTACAGAACTATACAAAATAAATCATAAGCGATGCATCAACTGAACCACTAACTCAAATAAGTCATAAGCGTTGCATAAACTGAAAAATGAGGCAATAGATTTTAATATCAAATTTAAATTTCAACAACCATTACAGAACAGTGCATCGAAACTCTCCTTCAGATACCAAACTCCATCATGGATTTATGTCGTTTTTGTGGCCTGATGATGATGTATTTTTATGTTTTGAATAGTTTTAATTGGTTTTTTCAAATGTGCGAATAAAAATGTATTTCTAATGTATATTTTTTTCTAATATTTACTGTTTTGGAATAAATTTTGAAATAAATTTGTTTCGACAAAAAGCATTTTTTTTACTTGCACGAAGTAATTCATCATCTCATAAAGAACCGTAAGAGAAGCCATTTTTAGGAAGCCAGCATAGGAATATCGGACAAGTATTAACGAGTATTATAGCAAACAGTCACATTCATCCATCGATACGCAACGATCGTTCCAGATGCGTCAGTTTAATTTTCTGGAAACATTTGCAATGATTATGTGATAAAACCAGCGGTAAAGGCGGCATGGAACAAAACGAAAACCCACTATTCAGATAAACAAGGCAATCGCACAAAAGTAGGTCAAACGGGGGCGTAATAAATGAAGGCAACATGGCTGGGTTACGTAAACACCGTCAACTATGCTACAAGCCAGTTTACATTGACAAAGAAGTGCTAAACGGTACGAACCCGCTGCTAGAGTTTGTTCAAATTGGCTCATCCAGTTAACAAACTTCAAGGATTTTTTTGCTTCGCTTTGTTTAATAATTACATTACATTTTGTTAAACTTTATGATATATAAAGCTCATCATAAAAACTGCCAGTTTGCTTTCACTTATTAGTTTTGTCATTATATTATTTGCTGCTACTGAGGCATTTCTCAGAATATCCTGAGTGATTATATCACACTGTCTATATTACTTAACCGTTCCTGAGTAATATTACAGTACAAATAATTAACGCAAACCACTTTAATTTAACAGTAAAAATTAACTCATTCCAAGCACTGTTTTTTTCCACCAACAACTCATTTCCTGGCACAAATAATGAATTCACAATTTAAATGATTTATTGTTTTGTTGTTGTTGTTATTGGTGGTGTTGTGCATAGTGTCTCCAACTACTCACGTTTAACAGTGGCCATCAACCGATAGCTTAGCGTCGGTGGAGACAATTATTTGTCTACTTTCCTACCGCGTTCTGTTGCAAAAACCAATTTAGGTTAACTATGGCCTCCGGCGCGACACCGGAGAGATAAGTTTGCTGCGTTATGCCAGTTACCAATGTCGTGCAGGAAATGGAAACATTGTGTTCATGTCCGCGAGTGTGTTTGTGTGTGTGTGTGTGTGTGGTTTAAACAGTTGACTTCAATTTTGCTGTTCATCTTTATGGGTTTTTTTTATGCACACGAGCATTTTGATTTATAGATTCAACCGGGGAATGGATTGGCCCTAGTGCAGAGCGGAACCTTGAGAAGATGCAGATGGACATTTTGATTCTTTTTTTTTGTGCAACGCTGTAAATTACATACATGACATCAGAACGTAGCATAAACAGATTCGTTTTTCATGGTGACGGAATTCGTTACGGTTAATTATAATCGTACGAAAGTGTTTTGCGCTAATGGGGAAGGATATAAAAAAGTTCCCCAAAATCTTGCCGCAAGCGCAAACGCAGCAATTTTAAGCAACATAAAGCAGAAAACATAATCCTGCGGATGCTCGTTGTCATTCAATAGCCTTTAACGTTACTTTCCATTCCGGGTCTGCACAGGCCGAACGCTACAAACGAGCATTTCATCATCGTCGCACACTTGTCACGCGGGTCTCTCCAAAGCAGTTCAATGAACTGGAACGGCAACGTGTCGAAAATTGCGCAGCAGAGGAAACGGACAAGTGCAGCGTAATGACTCGCAACGAAGGTGAGGAGAATAGTAATAACGGAAAGCGTGAAATTAAGCCAAAAGTCATGCATTAGAACAGTCAAAGGGTGTGTGTGTGCAGGGTGGTTGTGTTTTGTTTTACGAGCGACAAATGGATACTGTGAGCGATAGAGGGATACAAACACACACACACAAGAAAGCGAGATAATTTTCAAAGCGTCTGACGCACGAGAAATCGATGTGAGTTGCGATCAGTTGAAGGGTCGTCGGTATTCCCGAGCTGGGGTTTGAAGAACATGGATGCTAACGTATGATAAAAAAAAATAACAACAACATACATGTGTACGAGTACGGGGTAAAGATAATAGCAAAGCAAAGGAGGAGAACGGAGCAAAACAAAAACAAAAAAAAGGAAAAACGCACGCAAAACAATCATTGCCATGCGCACAGCTCCATCGCGAGGGCTAAAAACGGGTACGCGAATGAGCGACAGGTTGAAGGCGTCGTCGAACGCGTTCACCCCGAGACAGACTCCACTCTATGCGCCAAGCACACACGCGTTCTCCCGGGGTCGTGCGTGCGCATTTTGTCCAGATGATTCCCATCCCCTCGGAAGGATGCACTGCCCACTGTGCCACCCCTTTTTTAACGCGCACTTATCAGCGGAGGCACCAGCAATTACGGCACGGTTACGATTTGCATACAGGAGGACCGTTTTGTTAGCGGAATCAAAGTGGAAATTAGCGTGTCAAAGCAACAGGAGAAGCACACGCTGCTGGTACCGGTAACAGCACCGGTGTGGGCTCGTTCGGGAATGCCGCCAGTCATTAATTATGTGCAAAAAAAGGTGGATGCATACGCCAGCAATTGCTCTTTTTTCACTTTGCGTTTGTCGAACCAGATGATGTCTTGGTTTCGATGATGGATGGCAGAATGAAGATATAGAAAGGCCCTTTAAGTTGCTGTTGGTCCAACATGGGCAAAGTGTCCGCCCGAGCGATGTGATCCTGAACTTTTTAAAGTCCTAAAACTGCAAAGCATAGAAACATTTCTAACAAACCACAGCTACGGTCCCTTTTTTGTATAATTCATTAGTTAATAAACTCATCCCTTTTGAGGGCGCTGCAAAAGACTCAATAACAAAATCTGTACCGTACCCTTGGCATCTGCTATTCACCGAAACCATTTCATCATTTCAATAGAAATCTATTCCACCCATAGGTTAACATTTGAATTGCCTTGACAAAACAAACACCAGCACGGACGGGAAGAGGAACTTTATCAAATTTGTCTCAATAGCCGTATCCACTTGTGTCGGAAATGTTCCTTTCCATCCCAGCGCTTCAGCAACATGTTTACTCATGTCTCGGATTTTATGCAACGCATTTGGTGGCCTTAGGAGCAGTAGAAGCCAACCTGCCCTTGTGATTACGTTATTTATTATTGATCGTATCCTTTGCATAAATCTAGCGCGATGGGGAGGGAGGTCGGGAAGGAGATGAGAGCATGGAAGAGAGAAAGAGAGATAAAGAGAGGGGAAGGGGGGGGGGGGGGGGGGGGAGCGGCAGGAGTCCTGGCCATGACGCAGTACATCTATATTTAACCATTCACGTACAGGATGTTGGTGCGCAGTTTTGAAATTAGTTTCGCGTAGACGTGCGTTGAATAATTTGCAAATACGATTGTCCTGTTCAATAACGTCCGTGAGCCCCAGACGAAACTCACGTTTTGTGTCCTTCGCCGTGCGACCGCGAACAACCATTGGCTTGCCTTCGCTTGCGGCGGTATTATATTGTCCTACATTTTGAAGGGTGAGTACACACCATAATAGGGAGTTAATGAAACAAAACCCCGTCTGGGTTTTTGTGGGGTCTTGGGTGTTGTTCATAATGTCGCTGGAAAATTGTGATGCCAGTTCCGAGCGTTGGCACGGAGGTTTGGGAATAATTTCGTTATGAATGCTTTATTAGTTGACGATTCAGATTTGTGACGGTAGTGGGAAAGTGTGTGTGGGTGTGGCTGTATGGCATGTTAAAAAAGTTATAACTTTTATCATTCCGGATAAGTCTGCGAAGGAACTGGGCTCTTCCTAACTATTCTACTAATTGCTCCAAAGACTGGGCGTCTCCATTACGAAGCATCGATAAGATGTAAGCAGTAGATGATCATCAGATTGACACTACCAAATTAGTCGAATGAGTTTATGAGTAATAATTACTCTGCAATCAATTCGGAGTTTAGTTCATCACCTTTTCATCATAATTTTTTATAGCGTAAGAGGAATAACAGTGGAATACTGACCCGGGTGCCATTTAACCAGGAGTCTAATTATCCGTGCCGCTGGGCAATGACAGATCCAGGATTTTGACAGGAGATTTAACATATTCTCTGCAACACCATTGACGAAACAAACGAAAGATCAAACAGTAAATGATGCACATGACGAAGCAAAAATAAATTATGTTTGAGCCCAATATCCGCATAACCCAATTATCCGGCAACCGTCGAGTTTCTATGAGAACAAATAATTTAGGATCCACTGTACTCATTTTTGTTGCATTGTAAATCGAGTCCTTATTAGATATTTTAAAGACCCTACTGAACTCTGACGTAGCCGGTCTTCACACGACAGGACCGGTCAAAAATCCCATCCAGACCAATCCTCCGTACGCAGGACTGACTTTCAAGCTACGGGTGAACTAAGTAAAAGAAAGCCGGAAGTGGCAGGCCTAGACCTCTTATGGTTGTTGTTCCGATAATGGAATGGAATGGAGCTCAGATATATCTATTATAAATGAATTGCTCTCAATTAGCTGAGGACATTAGAAACCAACAAAGAGTCAGTCAAAAGTTTAACAAAAGTTTATTTTTAAAATAAACCTACATGCTGAAGCAGATTGCTTGGAATACTTTTTTACCCATCCTCTTATTTTAATATCCTTGAAGCCTTCGATACGATCGACTGTGCCAAACGCTATTGCTGCTTTGTGAGTGATCAAATGAAGAACACCAAAGGCATAGCACCATTACCGAAATGTGATAAACTTTACTAACATGCACTGTAATCAGGTAATTTATTTTAGCACCGTAATTCGGTATGAGTTCAGTTTGGAAATCACTATTATTATAGTGTACCCTTGGCAGTTTGCCTGCTGCTCCGATAGCATCTGATATCAAAAAAGGTAATTCTTGAGCTTTATTTATACGGTAGCCATTAGACCAATTTTATGCTGAACGTCTGAAGCGTTTTCTGTGCAACTGCTTATTGCGGATATGTTAATGTTTACGAATTCTTGGAGAAGAATCATTTAAGTGTTATAATTGATGCAAACAAAATGTGAAGAGTTTGAATAACCGAAATTTATTAGGATAATCTTATTGTTTGTACAGATTTATATTCATTTCATCTTGACTGCAGAAAATAATACATCAATACCTCGTACACTTAAAAATAAAAAAAAATCGTATTCTTAGTTTGTTCTTTTCATTTATCAACACAAGGTCCGTAAAATTGGGAAGTCATAGCAATAATACCCCGTACACGATGTATGCGCCACCCAAAGCAACTTGAAGCCCACCGGACAGCGTCGAACCCAGCACTGGTTCAGCCACACAGCCACGAGGAGCTTCGTTTTCCGAAAACTTTGCTGCCGGATTGGGCAATTGTTTGGTGTGTCGTTGCGTGGTTCGCTTCGCTGTGTGCGGTTTTGCAGAAGCTGTATGGGGGCATTGGTGCATTTTCTCCCCTTTGAAGCCCTACCACGAGACCGATGGGTAATAATACCATTACGTCTCGCACATCCCTGCCGACGATAATAGTGATGATGTACAATGGCTATGGAGCGTCATAATCATCATCATCATCATGGGCCCCCGATCAAGGGAGCGCTCTTTGGACACCCTTGTATGGTCCCTTGTATGAGCCCGGGCTCATTGGATGGGTCAGTTTTTTGTTACAGCCCTTCATTTTGGGAAAGAAGGCGTATGCCACTGCCCATGCCAAGCCAATGCGCATCCAGGAGCGAACTGCAAAGGCACCGGATGCGGATGGCTTAACCGGCTGTGTTGGCCACGTATTCAGAACCCTCTCTGTTTCGCCTGTGAGTTTTGTTTTCGCCCAGGCAGACCATCCTGCTTGTGTTTTGTTTTGTTTTTTTTTATTATTACTATTACCGTTCAGACTGACCTCAGAACAAAAACCATTCTCAAGCCCTGCCACTTCAATGTTCCCCTCGAATGGCGACGAAATGGAACGGAAATGAAGGTGTAAGTTACCCACACCTCACCTACCAAATGCGTTTCGCCACAGTCAGGGATGGATTGACGAAGAAAGTGGAACCTCAACGGTTGCGTCCGTTGCTCCGTGAGCGAAACCCCGGGGAACGCAACCAGCATTGAATAGGTTTCGGTCAGTCCACACGGGACCGCGCGAGCGAACTGTACGGGGCATGCGTGTGTGTAATGTCTAACGAGAGCCACATGCACACCACATGCAACGACGCGATCAAAAATGGCACGACGGGGCCTTGCAGACGCAGCAGGGTAGGGTGGTGCAGTGACGCGAACGCAACAGTCTCGGAACAACACCGGGGTTGCATGGGAGTGTATGCGCTCGGTTTTGCGCGAAGAGTTGCTCGTTACGGCAGGTGCATCGAGGGGGGAGCGATGGGTGCTGAAGCGTTGGAAGCAGCCGCAGACAGACAAATGAACAAACAAACCGATGCAAACATGAAGCCACATCCGACACATCCAGACAGAACCGCGGGGTAAGAAAGAGAGATTGGCTTTGGAGTGGTGAGGAAGATGGGGAAGGTGTATTGCAGGTGGGAGGATGGAAGGATGGGACGGTGGTTAGAGGTACGTCACTACGACAACCGACCAGACAAAGCAGAAGAAAGGCACTGCTGCATATGCGCATTGATGGACTAGAGAGTCAAGCATCACGACCAACACCACCATCACCGACAGCACCGTTCGCCTCAATGCCCTCATCTTCCCAAATGCGCTTCACTATCAGTTTGCAAATACGAGCAATACGAGAACACTTGCAATGCAAAACGGTCTTTCCGACCATGGTGGGGTAGGTTATGTTCGTTGCGTTGTTGCTGGCTCAAGCTGCGGGTGGTAAGAAATTAGCTGCACGGGAAACAATTTGTACAACCGCCGTCAATGTCTGGATTCGCTAACATACATCACAAATTTTAACAAAGTGTCTCAAAGCACTTTAGTTCATACTGAAGAAAATAATCGGATGAAAGAGTAAAGATCTTCGATGTTTAAACTTATATTGGTAGATTTAATGCAGATTTACCTCAAAGCTCTTTCTTTGGTTTAGATTTCTAAAAGGAGAGTTTAGTAATATTTAAGTTTATATGCCACACAACAGAGCTATTCTTCATTTTACATGCTCAAATTTACGATCGCTTGTTTATTATTTTTGTTTCCACTGTGTACCAACATGTAAAAGGCTTTGCTTAAAAACTGATCTTCATTAACTGAATCCCTTGCCAGTTTATGATTTGAGCTGCTCGAAAGCCCTATTGTGTCGAATGGCATATTCAGTTTATGTCTTTACAACGAACAATAAAACTTAAACATTTAAATGATGCTGTGGCTGTGCCTTAAGGAATGCCGTCCGCGTAAAACGATGATCAGCTTAGTATGATCTGTCGGATCTGAGACGACCAAAAGCCAATGTACCGAAGAAGTGGTTTTTGCTCGGACCACTCTAACCACACCAACCAACCGAAACAGATCAACTGTGAGAGGAAGAAGAATCGGAAGAAGGAACATGTGCCCGGCAATTCGCCGCAAGGGCATAAATTATACAACGGCCAGTTTGCCTGGTTCAAACGAACAGCTAAAGATCGCGGAGGCTGGGACCCTGGAACCGGGACAAATGCGGGAAATAACATCTCATAAGAAGTGCGCCAGTAAACGCGGCATTACAGTTGACTCAGGGCGATAGACGATCGTGTTTTAAGATGCAGTTTCAAGTGCAATCAGCGTGGTCGTTTGAACCGAAAGCTCTGGTTTTGCATTTTTATGCTAGCACCAAGCAATGAGTTTAACAGCATCGCGCTGCTAAAAAAAAAAACATGCATGTAAATCCATCCTTTTTGGCCACCCCTGTACGTGCCCGTTGCATCGGGAATGTATCATTATAAAAAAAAGTCATTAACCAGCGGTCAAGAGCGTCCCGGGATCACCGTTCGTAAAGATCCCGGGCTGAAGTTGTGCGAGCGCGCCCGGCCCAAGAACTGGATAGTGACGAATGGCGTGACATTGAGCAAAATGTCGTTCTACATATCGCGTGTCTACGTGTCCGTCCCCACAAAACTGGACAGGGCAGGATGGATAAAGTGGTCCCGAGTGCTGTAAGCAATGGTGACAAGATTTATGGTTCATTTTTTTCGTTTGTTTCCGAACGGCTCCGGAATTGCGTGGTCGTTCGAAAAGTGTGGTCCCGGCGGCGTTTTTTTTTGCGTAATAGCTCAAGCTTGGTTTCTTGGTAGCATATAGGAAGATGTTGTGCAGAAAGATACTGAGCATGTATCTTTGTTAATATCTTCCTTTGGAAACAAATGATACAATTCCTGGGACTGGCTTTTTAAGTTGAAAAAAACGTATAACTTTCGTCAGTTAGTTACATGTTACAATGCTAGTTAAAGTTAAAATATCATTTATAGGACCAATAAGTCGATGGAGAGTTGATATAAATATGAATAATAAAAAATAATATAAATAAGTATAAGATATCTTGTTCTTGTGAAATGTTTTGCCCTTAATTTCAGGGCAAAAAATGAATTTTTTCTTTGAAAATAAAACAAAAAATATATGAAATTGGACAAAGAAATGTGTTGTCCCCATTTTGCTTCTGACAAAGACTGTAAGTGTTGCTGCGCAATCGTGTCGGTTGCGTAAATGAAAGCTGGTCTAAGGTAGTTTAAACAGTAAAGACAAAGAAAGGTGAAAATTTGCAATGGTCGGTGTTCTGGAAACTTGGGTAATATTTTTATTATTCTTCTGAGTAACTTATCGGAAAAAGTCTGAAAAGGATGTTTCAGTTTAATTTTCTTTTATACACTTAATTCGAAACGTTATGAGCTCTTGGATCGTTTGATATTTCGAAGGAATTTAAATTATCCTTGTGCAATTCTTCCACTCAATACGTAATATTTTGTGCTAAGATTTTTTAAAAACCCCCTTAAGAAAACTGTGACTTTAACAAAGAAAATGTGACAAAGTCAGAAAGTTCCACTTACGACCAATCAGTTTTCCTTTAAATGAAATGAATGTGAATTTGTTTGATGTTACTTCGCAGGCGGTGTTCACTCCTCCACTGTGTGTTCTTTTTTGTTGCATTCGCTTCCTGCTACTCCTTTTCGAGAATGAGAATAAAGAAGATGCTGGAGAAAGCAAAACTCGACAAACTTGAGGTTAGATTTAGCACCATCGCGCGAAATCTCCAAAAAAGGTAAAGTATGCGATGCGCTTGCGTCGCATGCATCTGCCCTGGAGTGCAGCAGAAACGAAAGAAGTGCGGACGTAAGGAAGTGATCGTTGGTTTTTGGTACATTGAACAAAAAAACGAGCTGCAAGGGTTTTTTTCTACTTTATTTTAAGTTTACTTTTGTTCTCATTTAACTACCTTTGTACGGCAGTTGAAAGGTGTTAATTTATTGAAATTCTACCATAGATAATGTATTTGGTATATATTTTTAACTTTTCATCTAATTGCGTCATGGAAAAATGGCAGAGATTTAGTAAAACATTTAGTTGCATGCTGCGGAATGCACTTTCAAATTGTTGTGCAAAAATAAACCAAAAATGCATCGAATCAAAACGGCGCTCCCGTTCACTCCAACGCCAGACATACGAAATGTCGCACTCTGGCAGTAGCAAATCCTGCCGAGAAGTAATCCCTCCCAGCGTCGGAACGTGCACCATACCGTCCGTTTGCGCTGAGAAAAAGGAAGAAAAAAAAAAGGTTTTCGTTTCTACGATCACAAAGATAGACGACGACGATGACAAAGCCAGAGACGACGAAGCGTTCGCCTGTTCGGTTTGCAGTTCTCATCCTTCACGCCACTTTCGGCTGGTGTCGGCAAACCGAACCGAAATAAACAAACAGCATCATCGGTTCGCTCCCTGTTTGAAGATGATGCACCAAACATTTCACAATCTGCTAGTGTACGTGAGCAAACCGAGGAAAGAAAAAAAAAACGGGGACACGATGCACTGTTTCACACCGTCTCCTGTGGAACGATGGCCATGGTCCGGATCCGGATGCTAATGGGTGTGGGCATCGGTTTCGTTGCTGGAGACGTACGAGAATGCTTCGCGGGAACGAGGTTGCAAATATGCGACCATCACGGCACCCGAGCGCGAGCACGAGCTGACGCTATTCTACGATGCACTTTGCTGATACTACGGAAGAACCGAGGGGATTGGGTGTCCGGTGGGAAAGAAGTGGTGCAATTTGCGACCTTACACAAGAACGCCACATGCCAGACATTGGATTTTCCGTCGTAGCATCGAATCGGGTGCCAGACGGTAAGGACAGGTAGTACCCCGGGTAGCCGGGAGTACTGTTTTGTTTTCTGGGTCACGTAGAAACAAAGACCAGACGCAGACTTTCATTTATAAGGATTATATTCCCATGGAGAAAACTGAGCGAGTAGAGATGGTGGGTGCGAAGAAATGTCCCGGTTTTAGTGTGGTAGTTTCTACGACACTTTGAAACATTGGAAGGCCACGATTGTCGTGTATCAGGATTCTAACCAGAATCCTTTGCAATCAAACTTGGGCTGTAGTTGGTAGAATGTTAATGTAAGCAATCTCGTAAGCTAATATAACATAATATTCTGAGAAAACCTTGTTTATAAAATACGTTTTTTTCGGAAGGTCTTCTGGTTTGGTATGTAACTGTAGCTGTTTTATATCGATAAAACAGATCCGATCTTTTGTTAGTTATTGTTTGATTATACAAACTTTTGTTTTAATAACAGAGAGTAAATGAACATTTCTTGAAACATTCCATCGTTTGAAACACCAACATCCTAACTTAAAAAATCACGGGATATTATATAAATTCTACTAAAAGCAGATGTTTGTACTAAATTTCTTACTCTTCTGTGTCTAACGTTTTGTTAAATTTTATATCTATGAATTTCCTATGCAAAGGTTGCAGAAGTTTTTCCTAGGAGTAGTCGTTTATTTAACAAATTTACTTGGAAAAGAGTAGAGAACAATAAAATACCTTGATATAAAATTGCCACTTCCTGCGAGGTCCAATATAATGTAATATAAAACAAGAAAACGGCACATAAAACTGACGGAAACTCCATTAGCGGCCATGATCGCTGACAGACAAAGGAGGCTGGGTGTAACTACCGTTGCCATAGGTCGGCGAATTTTCCTCGAGAGCATGTCCCTGTACCGGATGGTGTCTCGGGCTGGGATAGCTTTCGTGCATTTTCGGGTGCATCGGATGCTAGTACGCATGCATACTAGACGGTGCACGCGCCTTCGAAACCTACAAATCGGACCATCGGAAACAAGAACGGTCGGGATGGAGGAAGAAGGTGCCGAGCAGGTGCCGAGGGAGAATGCCAGAGTTGCGCCACCGAATGGAGTAGTTCGATAGTTTTTCATCATTTGCGGCAGACCCGTGGTTCTTTGTCGTTTGCCTCGGAGCGGGCGAGTGTGGTTTGAGGAAAAGCAGATGAAGTTTTCCTACTCCTCCTTCCCCACCCCGGCGAGGATGGTCGAGGGGATGACATTTCTACGTCGTAGGGACAGCGAAAACGTCATCGACCTCGCGATCGGGCTTTTCCGACCAGTCAACAGCGCCAGTAGCGAATCGGCGAATCGGCGAATCTAAAACCACTGGCTGGCAAACCCAAGCCGTGGGAGTACTTCCTTTCGGCGGCAGGATAAAAGGCAGGTAGTGGCAGACACGTGGAGAGGCAGGACGTAGTCGGAAGCTGCTGTGGTACGGTCTGGAGTATAAATAAGGAAAAAGAGTCCACTATCGTGGCCATTCCGGTGACGACAGTGTTTTGATAGTGATGTGCCTTAGCTGAGGTGAAAAGTGAAAAGTTTCTAACCCATTCCTTGTGTGCCGTGTAGTCGCCCGTAAGCTAGTGAAGGATGTGACCCTGATCCGTCACCAAACTGCTGGTACGCACGCACATATCCTGTAAGTCGTCATTTTTAGGCAAACGTTTCCAGCCTGTAGTTTGTGAGGTGGTTACGCAATTTGGTAGTGCACAAGTGAACAAAACCGCTGGAATGGAGTTAACCTTTTGCGATGGCTTTTCGTAAAAACCGCTTGCAACATCACTAACCGTGTGTACAGCAACGTTGCGCGGCACCATTGCAATGGTAGGAAAATCTCCATTGCTTGAAGATTAACACCGTGGAAAAATGATTTCCCAACGTCGTGCAACACACCAACGTTCATTGAAACCTGTTCGCGTTAGTGCGCAGTTAGAATTTTCCAGTTCCGCTCGAGTGTCGTCGCGTCACACAGCATGACCTACGACAATGCGGATTTCAAAAGCAGGACGTACGTCGCATTTATCGTTACGGCTGCGATGGTAGTTGTGACGGGAGTGATCGATCGATTCTTTTTAAAATTACGAATACTCGAACTTTCCATGCTGCGAAATAGTTCCGTTAAATATAGTCCATTTAGGTGGTTAAAATGTTGTTTAAAATTTTTGTATTGGTGAGCTTTAGAAAACTAATTTTTAACCTTCGAAATTATAGACTATTTTATCACATAGCCTCAAATAGCGGCTGTTCAGAAAAACATGTTGGCATTTAAACAAAAAGCACCGCCATCTTGGGCAGAGTAAGAAACACATTACAACAAAGCTTTGCACCGTCACAAACTCGTATAGAAAGCTCCCGAACGGTCTAGAGGTCGAAACGGAATATCGCCGTCGTTCGATGCACGTTCGCCTTCTTTCTCTGCTCGTAACCCTCTACCGCCAGACGGATGATGCTTGATTTATGCGAACGATCGAGAAGGGACTAAAAAAGCAGTCTGAAGCTACAATTTCGCCCACGCACAGACGTCATCCCGCACGTACAGCTTTAGCGCAGGTGATGGCGTTTCGGGTCGATCCCGGTGCAGAATTTTCCATTGGCCGCAAATTGATAAGACGCCGTACCGTTTATAACCCTGTAACAAGAGCAAGGATGCGACAATCACTTTTGCGTTGTGGCCTTTATTTTGCAACGGTGTGCGTTGCACTACACAGGCCACCAAACGTCCCACGCTTCTTGAGAGGATACCCTGGTTTTGGTTCCCATTTTGTTTCAATACGCCCATCCCGGACTCTCTTTGTTGGGTTACAGTTCTGGTATTTCATTCAGTAATTGGGACTGTTGCATTTTTGCTCCTGCTTTCACACTGTATCGAATGCGTTGACGTGCAGTTTAATGAGGTGTTTGTTTGATGTAGAAACGAGAAACTGTCGGTAAACAAAGATGACGCATTTCGCTGGGTAAATATGTTGCTAAAAGTTATCAGTCGCTAGAGCATTGCAAATAATATAGCGATTATTTGTACTATTGTGCAACTAATACAAAAACTTATACCAACTTATATAACAGAATGTATGATACGAGCATCGGAGAATGTATTTAAATGCATTTAATCCATTACTTAAGCCTTTCAACTGATAATACCGTAGCAACTGGGCAAATGATATCGTATGCTCTGGTCGAAATCAGAGGATTCCTATTGCAGATAACGTTTTCCAAAATATGGAAAGGTAATACGAAGCTGTACAGCAAATACAACTCCAGTATCTAGCATGGCTAAAAATGTTTTGACGTATATATTCCTAGAAAAAATAGACCAGTTGGAAGACTCATCAAAGTTTCTCAATTTTATTTTACTTTCAGAATCCAATACCAATCCGATATGTTCAAATTCAGAAGCAATCAACCGCGAGAATAAGGTGAGTGAGTCACTGTGTTCGTCACGTCCGCTTATATTGATAAAAGAATTAAATGTATTACTAGTGTGGTCGTTTGATTGCGGCGTTACCAATAAAACGAAGGCACAAAGCTTAAGTCGATAAATCTCCGCATGTAGTTTGATCGTGATATCTCGGGCACGCTATATGGCGCCACTTTGTTCGCTTTTTTTGTGAATCAAGATTACAAATTCCTGTTGCGTTTTAAGCAGCATGATGTATGCCCTTGAAGTAGATAGTAAGGTCTACCGGGTCAATACTGCCCACTTCCTTCGTTTCGTTTGTTTGTTTGTTGGGCACAATGAACCGAAAGCTGCTGTCCCATAATTTTGTCTCGATGCAAAAATGCGTCAAAAACTTGGGAGGAAATGTTTCATCTTGAGAGTTAAATCCTCACACAACACTTCACGCTACATTCCTCTAATTTTGATGCGATCGCTCATACATTTGGCTGCGTGTTGAGTGTGAAGTGCAGCGGCCCAGACGGCCGCAAGCAGTGTCGGTCGTTGGGTTTCTTTTGTCTTTTTCTTTATACGCATTTAACGAATGAAATAAATTAAAAGCAATTTTAAGTTGAAACCGGGAAGAAAAGCAAAATTCGTTCGTCTTTCTGCTTTACCATTGCCCGGGTGATGATTTATGTATTGGATTCGATGCAAGTGATGGTGTTGAGAAACGCTGTCATTTACGCCTGATGCAGTTTTCCTTTGTATTGCTTTGTTTTTTTTTGACAAATTTCTTGTTTGCATAAATTATTTGGATTGCTTTTTGTTAAGTTAAACTCCAATTTATTCCACTCAACTAATAAGTAAACCCCATCTGTTTGCGGACTAGCTCGTGCGTCACATACAAGCCATTGGAATTACAGATACTTTTGAACCCACTGCTAAATTCTTCCTTGCCAGTGCGAAAGGTTGATACCGGCCAAATTAAGTACCGGCAGTGAACGATCAATAGTCGGTACCGATCGTACGAACACTTTTTTTGTTATCGTATAATAATTAATTAATTTGCTTTGGCTTTCTTTCAGTCTTGTATTTGCTTTTATGCCATTCGTTTTCACTTTTTCACCTCTCCATGAGGCACCTTTATTCACTTTGCTAATGCAGGACATCCACCGGTGTGGATGGGATACCGATTGCTTGATTTTACGTCAGGACGTTTTATCGAGAAGGGTTTTTTTTTTCTTTTTCACCCGTGGCACGCCTGCGCATCAACATTTTTCCCTGGTACGCTGCGCTGATACAGTGTGGTGTCATTTGTGCTTTTCCACCGTGTGCCCCATTCTTGCTTCTTTTTTAATGTACTACTTTATTGTTTTATTTTGCATTTTTCAATTTACGTTTGGCTTTAATCGTTTGCTGATTCTCTCATTCGCTTGAAACAACGTTCAACTTGCAGCACACGTTCGCAAAGCGCTCGCAAGCGCTCGGTGTTGCCCGTGTGTTTAACCTTAATCGGGGTTTTATTTGGCTTAATTTAATTTTGACTCCCTAACCCCATGTCTCATTGCTGCTTACGCTAACTAGCTTGGCGTCAAATGAGGTTTGCTTCAGCGCGAGCGCGCGCGCCGTGCGTTGCATCGTGCGAAAGGTGCAAAATCTCGATTACATTTGGACGCCGTTTTTGTTACTGCTACTTTCCACCCTTTCTGCAGTGTGCGGCGATTGTTCTTGCCGCCAGCTATTGGTGCAGTTTGGACAGATAATGCACACGAGAAAAAATAAAAGATAGGCTTAATTAAATAACACTGCGGGTAGATAGCACGAAGCGTAATGCTCATGCCATGGCGAGATGATTCCCGGCAATTTGTATAATTTTATTGTAGAATTATTTCATTTTCAATCACAGCTGAAAAAGTACGCTCTATTTGGATGTTCATTAAATAACATACTATTTGCAATAGTTTTAAATGCAATAGTTTAATCGGATTGGGCTTTTAACCGAAGAAACATTGCGCGCCAGTGCATAAAATCGGCGTTTCATGGTACGCATCGGCTAGACCAGTCCGCGCATTGCTGTGCGTCCAGATTGAAGCCAACCACAACAACCAGACAGTCATTGCCCTTGACTTTAGGCGCTGCAACTGGCATGCATAAATAAGTTTAATTTATTATCAGACGCCATTCGGCCGACCAAAACACACGAGAGACTTGGACGGCCGGTGAGGTACAAACGTGCGGGCAACGTGGGGAACCTTTCGCGGTGACATCCACGCGGTGTGACATTTACGCGGCAGCGGTCGTCGGCATACTTCCAGACCCACTTTTTTGTAGCCTCATTCGCGTTTCGATGCTGGCTGCACACATCACATCTAATGAACTGCACGGTTGTTTCGCCATGTAGCATTTTTTTAACTATTAGAATGTTATTTATCAATATACTAAAGATACCGAAGATTTAACGGCAATCAACTACTGGTAATGTTTCATGATAAATTTGGATTAGATTTATGTAAAGTAATGTAAGGATGGAAATTAGTAATTAGTCAATTTTCGGTTTAAATAAGTAAATAATTGAAGGATAATGTTTGGTAAACTCGTGCACTACTTTAGTATAAAAAAGCAAGTTTTTGCAAGTAATTCTGAAACCTCCAAGATTTTGACGAGATGTCCTCCTAACTAAACATTTAAATATTTAATATTCTGTTTATGGGAAACAACTGCAATACACAATACTGTTCGTTGAAGACAATTTAATTAGAAGTTATTCTTGGAATTTCTGTTGAACGCATTGTAGACAAAATATCTCTCCTTTAATGAATGTATTACTGTAGTAAATTGGATATGAAAATACAATATTTGTTTTTCCTTCAACTGTATAACGATCTACAAATCTACCAATATTTCTGACATCCAAGATGTACGACGCAGTTTGATCGTCAGATCGTAATGCCGATCCCGCATGCCGATGCTGCAACAAAGATGCATCGGGGTATTTCCAAAACAGTTTTTGCCACTGAAATACCTTCGCGAAGGTTGATCATACATTCCACTGTTTGTATGTGATCAAAATGGTCGAAAAATCTTTCCCCGCATTGTATGCGAATCTTTCACGGACAAGCGGATGGTACGGAATTCCATTGCGTTTTGTTCAATTTTTTCTGCTTTCTGACAATTGCCGTGTCAGTAGCATCATTAACAAGACGACGTCAGTCACAACAAGGAAAAAAGGTTTTAAGGTAGCCGAAATGCATGAAAAGAATTCACAGAATTTCAAGCAATGTAAGACGAAGGAGCTGCCAGGAGCTCAGTAACGTTGGGTCCGCACACCGGTTTGAATTGAATTAGTAAAGTACACACAATTGAGTTTGAAGAACTCTGGGGAGGGTGTTTTTGGTTGAACAACTTTCATCTGTTGTTTCGTATGTAAAGCGCGCAAAAGGTCAGCTCGTTGTTTATGCACCTGGTACGGAGACCGTACGCAAAGCACAGTCCCTGACCTATCCTGACCATGACTGTCACGATGATGGGCAGCAAATGGCCAGCAAAGCGTAAGATCCACCTCTGGACAGGAGAACACGTTTCACGGTTATCCTTGTGCCGCTTTGTGCTATGTGCCAAGGGCACAAACGGTATGTTCTGGGGAGAGAGAGAGAATGACAAAAAAGTGCCTAGAAAGTGACGAGGCCACCGGAAATGCTGGCAGCTGAATATCGATTGTCAGCCTCCGGAGGCTACACGCCTTTGGGCGATTGTCACGTGGCCGTTCCACGAGTCCGCCAATGTATCTGCAGCGAGATCCTACGGAACATTCCACCACATCTCATTACACACCACGTTCTGCTTACGGCGTGGGGGCTAACCGTTGGTGGAAAGTTGGCACCGCAAGGATGCCGGCCGAGCGGTAAATAATTCTCTTTCCCTTCGTTTGCTGCCGGTGGTGTGTGCGGGCTACGGATTCCGCGGAAGAAAGGGTGGTAAAGTGGTTTTGTTTTTTCTTGCACATGTTGTTACTGAAGCTGCTCCGTTCTTGGCCAATGTCCGCGTTGCAGCTGGCGTAAATTGATTTCCATTTAAAATCGAACGCACCGGTAATTGTTACCGAAAGTAATAAAAACGGGACCACACCCCGATCCTCACAAGCGAAGCGTTTGGCAGCCGAAACCCACGTTGTCCAACATACGACTGGGCGCATCGTTTCGTTCGCTTGACAGAGACCGGCGCGTCTTAAGCCGTAATTTAAAACTGTAATTACGATTACCGAGAGTGTTGTCTGCTTTCTGAGATGCTGCGAGTAATGTTAAATTAAATTTCAATAAAGTTTAGTAAATTGGTCTTTACTAATAGGATTTTACAATTAAACTCATTTAAAATACCTTTTCTGAATCCACTTGGACCGGACATCTTGTACTCTTGTTATCAACTGCTTACACTGAGTACTTTTGGAGTATGCTACGGAAAGTAACTGTACCTTGCAAGATTACCGGAAAGTTGCTTTACTTTGCTCGATTAACGAAAATAATAAAGTAATTTATGGGTATATCTGCTTCTGACAACATCATCCTGTCCCATTCCATGAAAAATGAAACTATACACGCAGCATCTTTCACGTGTGAGCTGCAAATAGCAACAAAACACGAAGATATTCGTCATATTCGACAGTCGCAAAGTGTTGTCGCTATCGATTACGCTCGACACATGAATTGAATGCTAATGAAGCACGATCTTGGGTCTTCAACCCTTTTAAATCGCACATCAGTACATCCAAAAACGCACCTGTTATCGCGCGCACAGGAAAACCTGCTTGAAAAAAGGTGGTCGAACGGAAAGGAGTGTTGAAAACAACGACCATGTAACGTGTGCCCGCAGTGACAAGACACTGTTTTTGTTGTGTTTTTTTTTTTTTGATCAAGTTTGGTTTTGGTTCCAATTTGCCCGGGTTGAAATGTTTGACGCCGAAGAAAATAACACACTTTACACACCGTCTTCGAACCGGTTCCGAGGTGCACGCGTCAGTTTGATGTTTTGTTTTTATCAACGCGAAAAGTTCCAGCACGATTTTACCCTTCCGCCCGGGCGGACTTGCTGGTAGCGTATCGCTACGTCGTATTTGTTTCCTGGTATGTTTATAACTTAACACTTGTCCAAAACGATTGAAGAAATTTATCCCGGCAGCAACTGGTTTTTGGTTACACTTGTACACAAACCGGTAACAGTCAATGGAAGAAGGTTTTGTTTTTTAAGCCATAAGATGAATGTCTGACAATGAAGATCCAAATGTTCCATTCAATGAACGTTTGGGATTTTTTATTCTCCAATTCCAGCTTTTATCTTCCAATTTCACCCTAATTCTAAAGATATGACTTCTCAAAGTTGGATTGGCTTCATACTCATATTGTTTTCCTCAATTTAAGGAGGACCATTTTATTCTATGTTTTGAATAATATGTAGATAATGATCAAATCGTGTTAAATAAACTGTAATTAAGTATATGCTGTCATATACCTATAATGTTATGCATTCTGTACTGAACTATTTCAATCACAATTCTTTAGCTACAACGTTCACAATCGCCATACAAACTGCGATTTTTTATTTCCTGTTTTCCTACCATTTCACGCATGCAGTGACAGATTTCGCACATTTTCGACGACGTTCCGAAAATGGCCAACATTTATTTCGGCGAGCGTGGGAGCATCGGTGGTGCGCTCCGCTGGTGCCGGTTGCCATTACTATTGCTCGCCTTGAAACCTCTCACTCGGCAGCAATGCAACAACAATTGCTGTGTCATTGCAACACTGCGCAACACCAACAGCTGCCTGACCTATTGAACTCAATTCGAGACGGTGAGCAAAGTAGCAAGCGCACCCAAGCCGATTGCCATATGTGGTCTTTTAGTTCTGACTTCGACTGTTTTTTTTTACTCACTCTCCGTAAGTCGCAGTTGACGGTTGTAGTCACCACGCACTGCAGTCGTGGCCCCTGTGATGCAGCTCGCGTTTCGCTGCAACACTGTAAATGGAGTCACCATCATCTATGTGTGTGTGTGTGTGCTGGACACTTCAGCTCCAATGACCATGGCCGACTGTGCCAGAAGATCGATACATTGTACGGCGCCATCTTTTGCCAGCCCGCCGGCACCATATCCGTCGATGGCGTATGTCCTTTTTTCCCTGTCCCCATTTTAGTCAGCCTATTTGTCAGTGTCCTCACCTCTGACAAACTGACGCCAATTGCACAGTACCTATTTGGTATGGGTTTAAAATCTGGGTTACATCCAGCGTCCACCCTAAGACTGCACGATTGAAGGTTTGGCAGAGATAAACATTTTCACACCGGTGTAAATAATTGTCCACCGCGTGACAGTGATCCGTTCAATATGGGCTACCAAAAATGTCGGTACTGTAACGATCATTGGCGATTTATTTCATGTTTTATTATCGCTTGAGAAGGAAACAAACTATCGTGTGTTTTCACCCCATATGTCAATAATGGCACAGAAAGTTCCTGTTTGTATTCTATAAAATTGCCATTTAAGCATCTATTAGAATCAAGCAATAAACAAGTTTAATTACATGCTCTACTCAAAATAAACTAATACACATTTAAAACACAATCATATATGCTACAATGGCTGCACTAAGCAAATATAATTAAGCTACTGTAAATCATTAAGCCATACCATTTGTCCAAAACATTCCATTATCTTCTAGAATGTAACTCTATGTTGCGTATGGCAAGCTCTTTAAAAATGAGTACAGTAGGTAGTGCTAAAAATATCTCCTCGGCTCAGCCTTCCTGTGTGCCAGCTTTCTTCGCCACCAAAGGCTCAATCATCTCATCCTCCACTTATCCAACATCTCGTGTGCTGTAAGGTCAAGATTCCCAGCGCCAAAGCCTGGCACAGATAACAAAGATGTGAGTGGAGGAAACAACCAAACAACAAAAAAAAACGAAAAATTCGCGTTCGCCAACACGACTTGCAGTGTGTTGGCGTGCGAGCACCACCCCTTCGTTCGTGCGCGTGTATAGGTGCAACGAAGAAGCGGGTTGAAAAATCGGCAAAAGCAAATCCGAGGCGTAAGAAACTAAAAGCAGCAGTCGCAGTAACAACGAAGGAGCACCACAGCGAACAAAAAAAAATCAGCAACATCTAATTACTATACTTAAGCAACACTCGCTTGGCGCTGGGGGAGGAGGATGGGCGAACTGCGGACGGCTTGCTAACACTCCGGCTCACGGTGAGCCTCCGTCCCGACGCTGTGATGGCAAAGAGGTGAACGATCTGTGTCGATCTCTGCCAATCTTCGTTTTCGGGTCTTTGGTTTTTTGGATTCCTGCAGCCCCGGCCATGTTCGCATCTTGGCCTCGATGCAGACTGCGCACCGGCAGGGGATACGCACGAATGTCCGGATAGGGGGGATCGGATCGGTAGCGGATCTATTTGCCAATGGTGAAATCATTGTGATCAAGGTCCGTCCGTCCGTTCGCCAATTTTAAAGTTTTGTTCATGGCTTCTGCTTAGGCTCTTTATATATATTTATATATATTTATTTTGTACTGCTACGGCCCTGCCTTTTGCCGCACGACCTCCAGTGTGCCATAAATGGTAGGTAGGGAATGAAGACTACCATAACGCAGTTATGGATTTCCATCGAAAGAACAAAAAACATTATGATCCAAGCATAACATTTTTGCAAAACTTTACAACCCTGAACAACCCTGATGCGTATTCAGTTAACATGAGAATCGTTTACAACTTTTTCGAATTTCCGAATTGCAATGTGGATCTGTTTGGATGAGATGGTAAGATATTGCTGTCTGCATGGGTTTTCATATTGCTTTAGGCACATTAAACGATTCTACTCATGAAGCCTGGCTTGTTCTTTGTACAAACAAATACTACTCAGTTTTGCAAGGTATTTGTTACTGATGATTCACGTAATTTTAGTTGCTACACTTGATTTCAGTCTAAAGTTATTAATGGTTGCAAACAATATTCTCAGTTTTTCAGATATTGATGATTCAAATATCCAGTTTGAATAAACTGTCATATGTCTATTATTCTTTGAAATTCTTTAGGAATTGTTTAATCAGACATCACTTCTAATAACTGAAAATAGTATTATTCTTCCATTGTGACTTAGTGTGATGATGCTGCTCTTGGAAAAGACCTTTGATGAATTTATGTCCAAACACCATATTAGCAAAATCGAAAAACACGTCCATGTATACAACATTACTTTTATTGTCAATGACAACAATGAGAAAAAAAGGATGTCCTTTACTAGCGAAAAACATATTTCTGGAATATTTATTGAGACTGACATTTATTGTTCGCTTTGAATGAAGACTTGTAGTTAATCTTTGTGTAAAATGTGTATATCTTAACGAATTCACCAGCAATAACTTCTATGGAGTTTTCCACATTTGCACTATTCATACATCCCGAGCAACAAATGGTACACCGCGAAGACTGCGAATTGGTTCTGTACGTGTCACATAGCAATTTGTTGCACAGTGAAGCTCTTTTTTTTTCGGCTTATTGAATTAAATTAAAGCATGCTCTCGACCGGCGAAACAAACTTTCAAAATTCATCCATCCCACCGTCGTACCGTCGCTGCGCTTTGCAACTGGAGGCTTTTCAATTTTCCTTTATCTCGTCACGCTTCTACCATCACTGATGACCGACATGAATCACTGGGTAGTAAAATTCGCCAATGTTCAAGGCTAGCCACGGCCAACGACTTCCTCACGCGGGGGTACCTGGTTTCCTGGTCCGATACTCCGTCCGTCCTGCTGCAAGCGTCGAGCCGAGCGGTTCCTAGCGAAAGTTTCCCAGCGTGCTGCGCTCGCGGCCACGACCGGCGGCTAGGTAGTTCGGGCACACAACACACCGAGCGCACGCCGTTTCGGAAGCTCACAGGCCCATTTCGCAAGACAATTTGATGGTTTTGATTGGCCGTTTGCATTTGGTATGGTTGGTGTGCGTGTGTGTGTGTGTGTGTGTGTGTGTGTGTGTGTTTCTGCTTGTTTCTCTTCTATCTTCCTCGCTTCGTTTTGTCCCTTTTCCCACCCGTCGACTCACGGAAACCCCCTTCACAAGAACCGCGTCGATGTTCGCGTGCAATTTTTTTCTCTCATTTTTAAACTCGAGGTGAAGGTCAGCACTTATTGCCAGTCCGCCCAGGACGCCCTTCTGCAAGAATCCGCGAACTGCCGAAAAATACGCGAACGCACCGGCAAAACCGGGTTGCGGCCGCCCTTATTATGCTGCGCGGACTTGGAAACAGGTTGCTTAGAGTGGGTTCTCTGCGCCAGCGGTTCGGGCCCGGGGCTCGAATTCGATTCAGGCCGCCGCGGTGTTCTTGGTGTGCCCCTTTTGAATGTTTGAGTGTTCGCGAGTTATGCTTTTTATTTTGTTGCTGTTGTTGGTGTTGCCTTCTTCTTCGCTACCTTCAATGCTTGGCCCCCTCCCGGCAACTGCGCCGTACGGCTGTGTGTGCTTTTTTGCGAATTTGCGCTACAAATGTGCGCATTGCAAGACGCTTAAAACCGACCTCCAGTCCCGGTGAGATGATCTCCGGTGGCGGTGCCGGTGTGCAGGGCCCGGCGTTTAATGGAGTGCTAAAGCAAGATGGCGATATGCTGTAGCACTGTAGCACTGCAATTTGTTCGAGTGCAAAAGGAAAGGATAAGATGGAGCAAAGTGAGTCAATTAAAATTCTGATGGTGGAGCACGTTTGCGATCTTTGCTTCGCTTCCTGCCTGTCCATCTTGACACCTCCGCGCTTCAATTGGGAAGCCCAGCGAAGCCGCACACCTAACAACATATTCTAAGCCAAGTAGTTGAATCGCCAATTTGTGAACGCTTCTGATGGTGCGCGGGACGATTTGAAAGATATGGTTGGGCAGCTCAATACAATATGCTCCGCGTTCTATTCTTCTTGAGCTGGGTAGTGCCCACAGAGATGGATAGCATTCGTTGTAACCGATTAAAGTGTAAGATTGTTTAGATTTTTAGCAAAAAACCGCAAAGTTTTAGCTTGTGGGTGCTGTTTAGATGTTCTTTAACCTAGACATATGTAAGCTCTTCTTCGTTCATAAATTGCTTAATTTATTGCACATAATATTCAGTTCCGAACTACTACATTCTTTAAAATCCATTGAATGCAGCCTATTGCACTAATTCGTTGCATTTTATTGAGGGAAAATCTATCTCGCTTTGAAGTAACTGTAACGCATAGTTGAAATTCCATTCCATTCGCAATAGGGTTAAACCCCTCTACACGACCGCTTAAGCCCACTGCAACGACTGCCTAAACCACTTTATAACATCGTGCTCCCTTTCCTACCAGATTCTTGCCGCCTATACCGATGCAGAAAAAAAATCCCAGCAAAAGTGTCGTTATTATACTCGATCGAATCGGACTGGCTGGTACAACATTCGAACGTACCCTGCATACGTTACGTTCGGTCTCATGTTCTTTCGCCTACTCAACATAATCGGGCAGCAACTGATATACCGGTCCCGGGGAACAGTGGTGCTCAGTCTGCTTTCCATCGTTGGCATTTTATTTATCTACTCCACCAATTGCTCCGCGGCTCTCCGGTGTATGATATTTTGCACGGTCTTAACTTTTGCTCATCTCACGTAAAGCAAAACCGGGGAGAAGTCGCTAAAGCTTAGCTGGGGATGGATGATCTTGCTCACGGACCATAACACGGTTCAATGGCCTGCGGAGTTGGAGCGCAAGTCCGAGTCGAATCTGTCATCCCGTTACCCCGGATTCACCAGTTCCATCGTGCTGCACATTACCATCCCCTCCCCGGGTTCCCTGGTACAAAGTTCGTATTTTGGGGAAACTCCACTGATCTGTGGTCAGTCAACTTTTCGCCAATTTCTGCCCGGAAATCGCCTACAGCCATTTGTCTACACTTCAGTTATACAAGTACCAGTGCCTTCTCAAGATCGCATCATTCGCGAATGCCAATAAGACACACATACACATCATCTTAACTCATAGATCATTGCAAACCTACACAACAGAGCATGTAGTATGTACCTTTCTGAAATTGTCTGACCGTGAGTGATGTGAGTGATGCGAGTGATTGTAAGGTGATAGGAATGCGAGACAGCAAGAAATGTTGAAGAATTTGCAAACATTTTTAACGTGGGCAGCAAACAGACGTTGTAACTGCATTGCAAAGCTTCTGCCTACATCAACTGTTGCATTCTTGTTTGATTTGCATAGTATGTGACCCGCATACGACCCATACAAGATGATGTAATAAATAGGAAGGACTACTGGGAATAATTAGAAATGAATGCGTAAAGGTACATTTATTATGTAGTACAGTTACAACTATTTATAGTATTTTGTTTTGATAATAATTGCCAGGATAAGTTAGAAATAGAAAATTAATATATTAATTATCATAAAATAATAATATTGAAGAAACATGATTAAAACATAACATCCAAAGCTTCAAATGTATTTAAGTGAATTATTCTATCTAATTCTTCAATAAGCGGGGTTCTAATAATGCAATGATTGTATAACTGCATAAAGCTTTGGAAATATAGCTCTCTCGTTATATTTTTTTTCCAGCAGTGAAACGTTCATATTAATCTTTCAGATCATGGATTTCAATAATTTAGTTAAATAATTTCTTCGAATATATCACCCTTTACGTTTTATCATTCTTATTACCGTAAAATGGTCTGAGTTTTAGTGATTTTACAATGAAAAGTAAGGACCAAAAGCGAAAAAGAGAGGCAAGCCCTAATTACCTTCATTTATCTAACGAATTCCGCGCAAGATACCGTTTGTTCACCCGTAACCGTATGCAATTGTGTTTTTCATCATTCCAACTGCAATGTGGTAAATCACTGGGTAGCATCATTCAACGAAAAACCTCATAAGTGTACATTAGAAAGTGCTTTGCAGTTGATTATACATACGATCGAATAGGCAGCAGTACTATTGCTTCAACGTACGCTCATGGCACACAATGTTTTCATCCTCCAAAACAGCAAGCAGAAGAAGAAGTTAGTGAAGGTTGTTTTTCGTAATTACATTTTTCCTACGAATGCTGGTGACGCTACACTTTCAAACGAAACCGTCTGCCTCGCCAGAGTTTCCAGCAAATTCGCGTCGAAAATGTTGCGCAAAAATTAGCAACAGCTCATAGACCAGTGGTCCAGTTTCAATGCGCAATAATTTTCGCCACTTCGCCGTGCCCAAAATCAATAGCGTTTCGTCTCGAAACTTTCAAGGTCTTAAAAAAACGCCCCGGAAGCGCTTAATCGAATCGAGCTTCCTACTGTAAAAAGACGGGCTATGTTGGAACGCCCCATCAATTGAACCGTGCCGAATACATTCCCGATGAGTTCCGTATTGTTTATTGTGGATTATTGCTGTATACCTATTAGGATCGGCTATGAAGAACCGAAAACGGAAATCTGCTGTGCAATAAAATGGCATCAGAACTCGCCACTGTATAACATCTCTCTTTCTCCCTGCTCGGCTCGAACTTTCCTGCAAAGCTACACACCTTGACACCGAAGGCAGTGAGCAAAACGTAAGTTCTTCATTATCGAACCACCACCGGGTGCCACCCGCCACGCTTGTCATTGACATCGATAGCGAACTCGAAACCACTCTAATTGGATACTTGTGCAAAATGCGGTCAGAACTTTTCGCCAACAGTCTGAAGATCTAGACGCGACGAAACTAGGCTACGGCAATACAGCGAACGTGACCGTTTCCCACACTGCCAGAGGAAGACACACTTCATGGCTTCTTCTCCGACCTGACGTAAGTGGCATCCGTCTTCGTCCAAAGCGATACTGTATCGATTTCACTCCGTTCCGCTCCATTTGCGGCAGCGCTCCGACTTCCACTTGCCGAGGACGCCCAGCTGGCGACACTGACTAGGGCGTTCGATGGTGTTGATGTTGACGACGCCACGATTCGTGTCGGATTATGATGCCCGGCGTCATCCTGCCGATAAGGGTGGCGCTTGGTTTAGCGTTTTGGTAGCCGGCTCGTTTGCCTCCGCTCTGTTCTGCATGTACTACCCTCAACTCCACACTGCGACTTGCTTTTACTCATGTGTGTCCCCTTCATTTCATCTGTGTCTCGGCTAACTTATCACCAGCGGCAGACAACGCGTAAGTAGATCGTGACCAGCCTGGCGTATAGCCATGCCGGGAGGCTAGGACATCGGTAGCACCGATGGTGCTCACGAAACGCGAATGCGTACCAGCTTGGCCGGGGGGGGTGGCTGATTGTTGACCGGTAAGTCCTGCTGATTACGTGGGCAGTGTTAGCACTTTACTCACTTACGTCATTTTTTCGGTCCGACAAACCGGAGTGACGATGCGTCATCCGTGCTCATTCTCTGCACCGGATATGTGTAGGGGATTTCGGTTGCTAACAGCCCATTCGGTCATTCCCTGTCCGGGCCAAACGAACACCATAAACGGTTCGGTACAAGCAATGGAGTTTGCGAGGCTAAGCGCAAAGACTCCATCAGGGTATGGTATAGTAGCTGTCTGAATGGAAGGAATAACAAAAAAAAACATCGTAATAATGAAGTATTAAAGGTGAGTTAATGAAAATTAGCGGAGCAGTCCAGATTAATTTAAATTCCGACATCTTACGTTCCGCGTGGGCGTCAAATACCAAATACCAACTGACACATTCGGTAGCCAGCGAATCACGCCATGAGAGTCGAAACCGATAACAAGATTTCACGTCGGAGAATTCGTGTTGCAGTGATTTATATACTTTACGGAGTATAAAGTAAAACCCTCCCTCGCACATTTTCGGAAACGCACAGTTTGGGTGCATCGTATATCGTATGAAATTTGCATTCCGTCTGCGGTTGCGAAGAATGGGAGCTTCTTTTAAACCGGCATCGTTTCCCCTTGAAGCTGTTTTCAAAAATGGAACGATGATCACGCTTCTAGACTCTACTATATTTATTTTCCTTTCACTTTGCTGTATTCTCCGATGCTCCAAATTTTGCTGGTTGTTCTAGCATGTTCTCAGAGCGATTTAGACAATCACAACTAATGGTTGAAGGTGCCTTGGACAGCGACTTCCACCAGGCGCTCATTATCGTTGCGTCAAACCAAATTGCAGATAGAAACATCCGCCCACACACGAAAAAAAAAGTTTGCCGCACGCACTCGCTCGACAGATCACGCTCTGCACGATGGAGTCATTTTATCAACATCACCTCCCCACCCCACCCTCATGCAAGCAAGAAATGGTTCTACGTGCTATTTTTAAATCATTCATTCATAAATTCCGCCCGATGACGAACCGCTCAGCAATTGCGGTCGGCATCTGACGTTCCTGTCGGGTCTGTGACCCTGGTTGGCCTGGTTTCTCTCCCCCGCGGCTCAGAGAAAACGATTGATCTAAATTCACCCGCGCTCGCTGTGATCCGGCCAACTGGCAACCCGTGCAGTGGTGTGGTGATGCTGTGTGGTGATCTTTTTGGAAGGTTTACGGACAGTTTTCATCGCCGGCCACACATTTCATTAGCACCGCGCATCGAGCCCATAGAAAAACCTTTAATTGGCTTGATAGTTATTTAGCCGTGGACCTCGCCGAAAGAGCTGTTAAATTTTACGCAGTGAAGAAACTGAATGACAGAAATTGAAAAAAAACCTTTCCTACCCTAACGTCTCGCTTTCAAATCACGGCACGATAATAGGAAGTGTTGGAAAATGAGTGCTATAATTTGTTTCACCTCTTTGGGGGGAAAGGTAAAGGGCAATGGGCACGATCGGGCACGGCCAAAACGGACCAAAGCAAAGACCGGTAACAGGTAACAACAATAACTAAGCTTTAAACACCAATCCGAATAGGAATGATGGAAGCGAGCAAATGTGCAAGAAAAAGCAATCGGTTCAGTATGTTTCGAGAAGAAGCAAAAAACAAACGGTTCCAGTTCGTTACGCGGTTACATTAAATTCAATGATCTTACATTCCAATGACGAGGGGAGGAGGGGGGGGGGAGGTAGCTGCAGCACGGAAAGTGCGGTGCGCTTTGCCAGAAAACTACCGAAAGTGGCGAAACGCTTCAATGATAAATTCGTACCCATACGGTGTTACTGAAGCTTTTCCAAATTCCTAATAACGCTATATATTATTTTTATGTCTATTTGCAGATCGTTGTGAAATATCCAATTGGATCTGGTTGAAGTATTCATCCATTCACTGGAATGGGGTAAGTTTATATGAACGTTTTTATGTTTTTTATACTTTCTCACACTCTTGGAACACATTATCTTTGTTTGGAGAATGATAATAAATATTTTTATAATTGAGTATAATATAATATATAATATTAACAATAGTATAACATGTTAATGTCATACAATAATAATAAATAATATTATTGTTAATAAAATTTTACAATAATAATAAGCATTATACAATGTAGAACAATATTCAAAATGTAACCATCGTTTTACGGTATTTTTCTTTTCAAGAATATATCACATTCCTATGTGCGCTAGTTATGTGCGCTCCGGAGCACACCAAAAGCTCCGCATCCGGTTGCGCACTATTGGCTCCGAAGATGGTTTTGCTACATTTGGTGAGCGTAAAGTTTTTTTTATCTTCAAGTTTATCAAGACAAAAGTCAAGTTGTCAAGGTTTTTATAGGATGTCAAGTCAATTTTTAGCTTAGTTTTGAGTCTAAGCATGTAATTTTACATCGGAGTAGGAACCGTCGGAGTCAATAGCTCACAGCCGGTTCTGGGGCTCCGAACATTCTTGACTTCGGTTCTGAGGCCTCCTTTTTCCCATCACTAGTACCATTAACACATGTAACATTGCAATCTTTCCCATGCTTGAGCCATTGGCTGACAACTGTATCGTGATTAATGGAAATGCTTTTGCAGACCTTCCTGGAACACGTCAGCACTTGGATTTATCGAACAACTTAAGCACACATTCACGCGAAATTGTACCAACGGTGTAGTCTGTTGGTTTGATTACCTTCTTTTCGTCTTTACCTAGTAGAATCACGACCAGTCGACCGATCGCTGGTGTGACTAACGCTGACTAATTTCTAGCTAAATGGTTTCACTCGTCCACAACGACTAATCAAGCGATGGTTGGCCAAGTTCTGGTTGCTGTGAATTGCCGTTAGACGCTCCGAACCGCTTCGGTGTGAGTCAACCGATGACGCATGTCAAACCATGGTGGGGTGGCTTTCTCGGTAATGAAGTCATACTGCACTCGTAAAGTTTAGTTGCAAAACACGTATGCACTTAAACCAAACAGTGACGCACACTGTGTCGTGTCGGTTGCATCGATTGCATTGGCGCTATCGTGTTCCATTTGTCCCAATCGTGTTAACGATGGTATGAGAAGTTAGTGTACTCTATTGGTGGTTAAGAATTTGCATAATTAGATAATAAAATCATATTATTTACTCATTATTATTAATTAAATTTTGATAAATTTAATTCTCGACCTTAATTTACAGCTGCAAAAAAATGTCTTTTCTGTTTTGTTTAAATTAGAAATGTTTGCCCAAGCCGCTGGTAAAAGTGATGTTTAAACGACCAGTTCAATCTACGACTGAGAGTTCATAAAACAGCAGCAAAACACAGCGCGAAATCGAGAAAAAAAAGAAATTAGAAATAGTACAGAGAATGGAAGGAAACAAAATCAATTTCCTCATCATCAACGTGATCCACCAGCAAACCCAACGGCTAGCGTTTAAGCACATCAAATCGCTGACCGTAAGCGATAGAAACGCGTAGAATGAACATATTATTCGTCAGCTTAACGGCCGACCGGACGAGAACGCCAAAGAAACGGAAGAACTGCGCGTACTAATGTTCGTTCCGGGTCCGGGGTGTGTTTATCGCGCTGGCTTCCAACATCGCTGGTAGCATGAAAACCGAATTGCATGTTCGATCTCATCAATCGATCGTGTACATCAAATAAAAAAACACACACACACACACACACACCGCTTGATCCTCACTGAAGGCTTTAACGCATAGTCTCTACACCGTCTAATCAAACACACGCACCCAAACACCGCCGGACCAAAGAAGAAAGGCAGAGAGAAACGAAAGCGAATATCAACGGTGGCTGGCTGACGATGCGTGCATCAGGTTCCCTCCTCCATTGATCAGGTTCCCCGAAAGATGCGTTCGGTCCCACCGTACGCACCGCTACGGTGTGGCACCCCCAATCGGTGAGGGGGGGGTGAAGGCATTGTGAAGGGTGGAAAGAGCTAAGCCTGGACTGGGTTAAACGGCGCGGTGCGTTTTCAGACACAGTTGCGCCTGCCAGTTGCTCAAACTGCCGCAACCCATGCCGCGCGTATACAGTTACGATACGCAACGCAACACACGCAACGGTTCGGCACGCACACGCACGTCCGCACAGTGCGTTCGTTTGTCGATTTTATTACCGCTTGTCTTCGGTGATTTCCGATCGCTTCTAACGCATCTGCTTTTCTTGTTTTGTTTTGGTAGTTTTGTTGAGGTGGGATGGGGTCGGTGTGGGTAGAAGATGGCGAGGTTAATTAGATGAACCTCTCGAATCGATCTTTCTCCTTACTGTGTGTGTTGTAAACGCTTCTTTATTGCTTTTCTTCATTATTGGTTAATAATAAATGGATGAATAATGCGGATACAGAAGGGAAAATGAACCTTTTTCTTCGATTAGTTAATTTTACATTATCTTCATTTGCTTAGCAGTTAAAAGACTAGAATGGTATAAGCCATTAAATTTCTCCTAAAGAATTTTTTACCCAGCTTAAATTGTTGTGTTATAAGTATGCTTTATTTCCACAATCTATTAAAATCAAAAGGTTCAATGTAATGTGCTAAGGAAAGCTTCTGCAATGTGATGTAAAGAATTTGTATATAGTGATTAGCTTTATTTAGAAAAATACCGAATAATAGCTTATGGTTTGTCTTAATGTAATATGAAGTCAACCCCAAACACATACGCGATCCAGCCTGATCTTGCCTGATCTAAGCTAGCCCACCGTGTACGCGTGTATTGTGTTGCGTTGATCTTACGTTTGCATTTAAATTTAGCTCGTCGGCCTTAGCTGACACGCATTTTTCGAAATTCTTACCTATCGTTGCTACCCGATTTCTTCCCTGCATTTTCCTAAGTCACTCGCACCCCATTTTCCTCCCATCGGCGTTATTCGTTTTCCTGTTCACGTCCCACCGGGCGAACGCTTAGAAACGGAGTTTTTTTTTGTTCGCTTGCCTTGCCTCTCGGCTCATTCGGATCCACCGGCTGCTGCTGCTGTGACTTCGAAAAGCTGGGCAGATAAATTGGTGCGTTAATTGTGCCAGCAGCTGCGTTACTTCGTGTCGTTTTTATTTTTCCCATCAAACTATACACATTGTTGGTGTGTTGGGTTTTGTGGATGAATTTCTTCGGACCCCCCATTTAGGTGGCGAACGCCGTTGTGGTCGAGGTGTACGTTTTTGGTTGGTGGGAACTTTGTAAAAAAAACGAAATCCTCAAAGATGAAAATACTTGTACGCGGAAACATACGCGATCTTTCATGTTTTCTGTGCAGAAATAATGAAACATCACCAGCTGTAAGCGCGTGTGTCGCGTGAAGTGAACAATAAAACAGGGCCGTGTGTTGTGGCGATGGCCAGGCTGGTATATTGCGGTGTATCAAACGGTACATCAGCATCCCAGTTCCATTAATAGCAGCGTCTATAAACACTAATTTTCCTTTCCGGTTTTTGCTATTTTAGTCACCTCACCTCGCGCTAGTTTGCAGGAATGAAACTGTCGTCTTGCACCAAATCATTTGCTTGTTATTTTTTTTTTATTTTTAGAAAACTTGCCATCTTCTAGCATGCAGAAGAGGATATTCTTCCGAGGAGCTGGAAAGGGAGAAGAGGAGGATGGGAATATGAAATGACATTTACTTTTGCAAACACTTCACGGTCATCGTGTGTGTCAAGCCGAGGTCACTGTGAACGATTGTGTGGGCTAGTAGAATAGTGAAGATGAATTTAATTCTTTTTAAAAAAATAATATAATCAGCCAAACTATAGGAAAATAATAGTGCGAATAAACAGCATCTTCTCCTTTGTGACTGCATAATTTGTAAGGAGCTAGGCGTCTCCATTGCGAGCATTCCTTTTACAGGATTCTTTGGCGTACGATTCAGTGACAATGTGCCACCAAGAAAAAAACTGAATGTACACATACAATTCGAACACAGTGTACACAGTGAGTTAGTTTCTAATTTTGAGAGAATAAATTATTAAAATAACAACATCATCAAATCAAATTAAGAAGGTTTTAATTAAGGGTAAAATAAGGGGGAAAATATTGAATTTCCCTGAATCCAATGTTAGTCTTTGTCGTGTGCTATTATTATTCAGCTTGCTTCTCTTTGGTTTATAGGTTAAAAATAATGACAAATTTTTATCCAAAAATCGCCTTTTCAATTTTGATTCGCCCGCCATTTTCGCCAAAACTCGCTAAGAGAACTACTAGATTTTTCTAGTACTAGTGTTTTCGTAACAAGCATTTATAATTTTGAAATGAAAACATCTACAATCCATAGAAATGAGATAGTTTTTCTATAAAAAAAATCCCAAAAATAATCTTTTTTAAGCTTCTCAAGGTCTATCTCCTAATTAGCTAAGTTGATTGTCCTATGCATGGTACTGATTATTTGTAACAATGAGCCGTGAAAATGTTCTTTATTTTCATAGTTCTATCTTCCGTTCGATCAACGACACCTGTAAAACCTTACAATAACCCAACCCTTGCGAAATGAAAATTCGCGAATGACTGTATTCCGCAGCTTCGCACGTCAGCGTCCATTTTTGTCGGCAATTTTGCGCAGTTTCTGTTCCGTAGATTCGTGTTCAGCGTCGCTTTTATATTATTGCTTCCCAATCACCCGTCCCCTGCCTGCTACACCTTACCCGTGGCTCAAATTGTTCTTTTTGTGCAAAAGAAACGAATGAGTTCATTCGCTCATCCAACGAACCCGGTCTATCGATTTCGTTTCATTTCACGCAGTACGCCGATCGTTCCGGGATCGTTCTGGTACAGGCATGCAAAAAAAAAGAAGCGCCAAACATTCATCCCCCTGGACAAGGGCTGACATATTGGCAGGGTTTTTATGGTAGATGCTAGGATCGTACCGGCTAGAATATGGACCCGACGAACTGTCCGGTGGTAGTAAGGATCTGAACGATCAAGCACCGACGGTTGGTGATCAATCGAGATGGAGGAGTAAAGCGGCTCGCTGTGTGCGGACAGTGTTCGATGTGAAGCAAAGAGTGTATTGAACGGATGAATGATTCAAGGTGAAGTGATTTTATATGGTTTTAACATTTGCTTGCCCTGCGTCTCCGTTTTGTGCGTTCCGCAGCTAGTAGCGATTCGCAACCAGAACGGTACCAAACACAGAATGCGAGAGAACGAGAGTGAGCAAAGGCGAGATTTAAAACACACGCACACAAAGAGTAAACACAAAACGGATCATAAAGCGGAGTGGCTGGGAAGCGACGGAAGCATAAGCAAATAACCATACCAAAGCGCAGACGAATTTGCGCATGAAAGCGGGCATGTTCGCATCGCACACATTTGCGAATCCATCTCTAGCGAGATCGGCATCGCTGTCGGCTTGCTAGCTGGCAGCACAAACCTGGCCACGCTTACTTGCCTTCCTCAATATCCGCATTTTTCTATTGTTTCCTTCTTGCCCAACTCCCAACCCAGCTCACCCTGCCCCCCCCCCCCCCTCCCCCTCACGATCACGCGTGCGCCACTTGAGAATCGGATCGGCCTGTCCGTTGCATGCACTCATGTGGCGAACGTGGCTTGAAGTATTTTGCGAAAACGCAACAAAAAGCCAAAGTCGAAGAAGCGCGCGAAACTGCTAAACCCGATACACCAACCATGGGGTTGAAAGGGGTTTGGGAGGTAGCACGCAACATACGTAGCGGGTCGGGTATGGGAGTATGCACCAACACTAACCGAGTGCGAGAGACGATCGTCCCTCCACGTTCGGGTGGGCCACACCGAAGACGAGAAGACGAAGAATCAGAAATCAACCGTCACTGAAAGCGCTCAAAATCTTCAACACCGATGTGCCCGCTGACTGGCCATTGGTTTTGTGTTAGCAATGGCATGCCCCGTATGCCATCCGAACATTGGGAGCCTGAGATCAGTGGGGCCACCCCTGGGGTTTGCTGGTGGTAGTTGGCTCATATTTTATGCTACAGAATGCTGCGGCAAAACTTCTTTCTTGCGTGAGTTCCATTAGTCCCGTTTCGGTGGAGCCCGGGTTCGGGTGATGATGCCCGGGTACTGCGGAGATGCCAGTGCAAAGACAAATCGGGAAAGCGAATGAATGGGCCGTATTGCCAATCGGGTACGCTGCCCCCTTCCCCTCCGAAGACGGTACGGAATGTGAAGCGTAAATTTGCAATCAATTTTTCACCTGATCAAAAACCGATGGATCGGCGCGATCGGAGCTGATATACCACCCAATCAAGATTTCCCTTTGGATCCCGGTGGGGGCACGGGTTTGGCGGAACCGGATTCTTGATTTAATCGATTCTTCTTTGATCGGCAGCACCGGGGAAAAAGCGATAAGCTATGCCGAAGATGTCGAAGTACCACGTCGACGGGTGGAGTGAACGTGAAGTGATTTATTAGGACGCTGTACGATCGGTATCGAATGCCATGGGAAGCAAGAACAAATAAGGCACTGATCATCATCATCTGTGGCCGAAAAAGGGCAAGAAGACGGTGATGTATCCAGGTGATCACAGGAGAGGCTTTCGTGTAATTTAATTAACTTTAACGCGTCAAGAGTGTAAACATCAGCAAACTGTTGTGATCGTGAAATGTCTTTTAATTCACATCTCCCGAGAATTGATCCCAATTTTAATTGGATGTACTATTAGTACCACCTTATTGCGTTCTTTGCACTAAAAGAAAACTACAAATAAACAACATTTTAAACGTCGGCTAGGAACTAACTTCGACATCTCATAATGCACTTTTGCACCGTGTGTCGAGCTGTAGAAACTTCGCCGTACACGGCTGCCGAATACCCGGCAACGGATGACCAGATCTCAAAACCGACGGTAGACGAAGGACAAGTTTTTCCACTCAGCGCTCGTTCCAATACGTACTGCGCTGGTCGATCCGGTCGGCGAGAAGCAGGCGGCAAACGGAGCCGGGCGATGCCACGGCAACGGGGAAACCATCGCCGACTCCGCCAATACCATTTCTCAAGGACGTGCACCCAGTCGGTTGTCGTCGACGTTGTCGTCGGTCTGGCTTTACAGCAACCTTTCCTCGGGGTCAGTTTCGGTCGGGTGGCGGGCTTTACTTTTTCCCTTTTTTTTGCTTCTTTTATATTCTCTCGCCTCTCGTTTGAGGGGAGGGGATGATTTCGATGTGGGCGGACGGAGTCGCCTTCCCGTCGGAGATGAACGAACCAGCCCGGAATGTCAGGAAGCGTCGGGCTACGGAGAGAAGGGCGCCCGGTTGGGCCACTCCGTGGGTGGATGCGTGGCAATGATAGTGGCACGAAATAAAAGGAAGCAGCAGTTGAAGAGGGACGGTGAACTGGGAGGGGGTTGGTTGAGGGTGAAGTGGCGGAGGCGGTCGTTGGCAAACAACTCCGAACAGTGTCTGCGTTTTGTTGGAACTGTGTGTTTTTGTTGTCGTTGCTGCAGTCGCCGTCTTTGCTCGGTTTGTCGTGCGTCAACGCGGCGAAACATTCGCCACCGAAAGTCGGGTGGGTAGGTAGCGTGTGACCATGGCGTGAGCCGTCGGGGTAGGGGCGATGGTGCCGGGCGAGGGTCCCCAGGTTTGATAGGAGCGAATAAATGGGGGTGGGAGGGAAGTCGAGTCGGTTGATGCCGGTTGTTGCGGGTTATGTTCATCGACGGGCCAATGCTCCCCCTGGCTGTTGGTGGTAGTGCGATGCAACCCAGTCTCAGCCTTACGGCAGTGTGTGCGTGTGCGCGACTATGTATGTCTGTCGGTAGGGTGGGGTGGAGTGCGGAAGGAAGGGTGGGGCTGCCGGAGTGTGGGGTGGGAGCGGATCATATTCGCAAACCCATCCTGTCACGTTGTGCGTCTCCATCTGTCTGGCTTATTTTTGCCAAAAATTATACCTTCCCTGCTCTATTCACCCCCTCCACCCTTCCACCACCCCTGGTCTTCCCAGAAGCCGTGGCACACAAATTCTGCTAACGACGATGATGGTGATGATGATGGTCGACGCCGACGACCTCCGTCTTTATGTACTGCTTTCATAGCCTCGCGCGCCGCACCGGCTGACGCTGAAAAGGCGCACGCGTACTCATCTGTATTGGTACGCTCCTTCTCTCTCTCACACATTTTCCATTTCTCTCGTACGCACACACTTTATACTCTCTCTCTCTCTCTCTCTGTCATCTTTTTGTCTCTCTCTCTGTCATCTCATCTTTTTATTTGCAACCGTTTCGTTCACTCGTTCCGGGTTGATCATTTCTTCAGTTGCTCCCCACTTACGATACCGAAACGGTGAAGAGCAATGATGCGGACAGCATGACGGGTGCGACAGAGAAGATCAGAGCGTGCGTTGGAAAAAGATGCGGCGAAAAGTGTGAACGAGCGAGAGTGTGTGTGAGAGAGAGCGCGCGTGGGCTTGGCGGGGAGATTATTTTGTACATAACGTACAGGGTTGCTGGCCGTATATTAAATAAAACGTACCCCTTCTCCAAACCTTGGTACTGATGGTGGAGAATTTTCGTGCAAATGCACTATGGAACTCTTGGGTAGTTAAGTGTCAGTAGGGTGTTAAACACAGTTTTTTTTCTGAAATAAGTTTCAATGAACAAAAATTCCTTATTTTTACATAAATAATTTAACAAATACCGTGATTTAATATTCTAATTGTTTTTTTTTTTTATTTATGGAACTCTAACGAAATGAATCTTGCAGTGCTCAGTGTGCACAAATACACTTCAAACAGCCACCAGTAAATATTGCAAAACCCAAAAAAAAAAAAAAAATGATTCCGGGTGTTGTGCAGTTTTGCGCGAGTTTTGCGACTGAGCGTTGACCGCAAATGAACGCAACGGAAGGACATCGACTAGGACGACCCAACAAGTACGCCCTTGCGGTTGGCCCAGGAGCTGGACCGTAAGCGTGCTAGCGGACGAAGGAAATAGGGGTAGTTTAGCAGACACATAAGCGAAGAGAGAGAGAATGTGTGTGCGCGGCGTCGGCGAGACAGGGCACAGACAGCTGGAATGGGTGGGTATCATCAGCAAGTGGGGAAGGAGAGGGAGGAGGGGGGGGGGGGAGAAGGGTAGGGGTAAAAGGGTTTGCTAGTCGATTCGCCGACAGCAAGACATTCGAGTCCTTGGACGGTGTTTTGGGGTTTGAGCGAATGTGATAGCAAAATCGGCATATCACACACAGTGCCGCACAAAAAAAAACTGAGCGAAAAGTTTGCAAACAAATGCAGAAACCCCCCCCTTTTTGGCTTTTCGGCTTCTCGAACGCAAATATGGTAAGTTACACATTTGCTATAAATAGATGGATTATGGCAGTCCTTGCTGCTTCTTCGCACTAATTCTTCAACAAAGCCAGGTAAATAGAGGGAGGGAGTGTGCCGATGGAGCTCTGGCGAGATATGGAGTAAAGAAAACTCCAATCGTTTACCCGCTACCGTTCGGTTACAACAAACGCAATTCTTGGAACTTTCCTGACCGGTCCTGTAAAATCGACAATCGCTGTGAGTGCGTGCGTGTGTGTGTGTGCGTCTCTCTCTCAAGGCATCAGCGGCAATGCGCGGGGCGCACCGGTACACGGTTTGCCGAAAGAAGAAAACAAAAAGCAAGGGAGCCGGTCGGCCGACTCTAGTTGTATGCAATGTGCGCAACACCGGTCCCCGGGATCGTGCGGAGCAAGCGAGGTGCGAGAGCACGCACGCAAAGCAAAGCGGAGGAGCCAAAACACAGAACACACAACCGCAGTTGGGCGAATCGGCTATTTGTCAGTCTTTTCTTGAGCGCCGAGCAGTGCGCATCGGCCGCGAACCCTCGAGAGCGCACCGCATCGGTTTCGGTGGCCCCGTTTGGCTGGCTGCCACCAAACACACACACACACCCAGAGCGGGAGAGAATTGGTGGCTGTGCCTTATAACAGTGGACCATCACCGTGCACGATGAGTGTGATTGCAACCGGTGTGGCAACAACGCGCGTTGGCCACCAACCAGCGCCACACCGATACCGCGATAGCGCAAAGTTAGAAGTAACATAAAAAAACCCCCGTGAGTGGATGAGCGCGATACGGTTGCTGTTAGCAAAGGGCCCTTTTCCCCACAACTGACTGTGCGAAAACGACGGTGTGCATTTTGTGGCCGCGTTTGTCGAGTGTGTGTTGAACGCGTGTGTGTACGCGGTTAGAAGCATCGTGTGCGGGCTTGGAAACAGGAACTTCGTTTCACATGGAGACTCATCTCCCACGTTGTCGATCACGCTGCGCGTGGAGACAGTGAGTTTGGACACCGTTGCCTGCCGGATTTCCCGTCGGACTTGAGCGTTTTGGTGCGGTGTGTGCGAACATCCGGAGTTTGACGATCAGTGCGGAGTTTCCCCTATTGCATTAGTAGCCCCGCAGCTTCCGAGGTGCGAGATGCAAGTAGCGGCAGTGTTGCACGGATGTGCCGTAGTGCGTGTTCTCACCTTTGCAGTGGTTCGTTTCGATTCGAACTCCACCGATAAACCCCGTTAGGATATAAGTGCACAAAGAAGCAGAACGGTTCACCTCGGTACCAGTGTTGACAAGTTACCCCGTGAACAATACTTCATCGCGATCGCGAAAAACGACAATGAAAGCTGTACGCTCTAGTTGTATTGCGGTGCCTGACAGTTGACGCGTATTAGAAGATTGTGCGACAGCGAGAGAAAGATAGATTAGTATGCGTATCCGGGACGAACAAAAAAGAAAACAATCTTCCATTAACCATTAAAATGGCGAAGAAAAACACACAGTGGAAACGGATAAAGTTCGGTATCGAATTATCATTCCGTGTGCCATCTCGGGGAACTACCGGGGGTTTTGCTTTCTGGTCGGCTTTTACTCACCAGCTGCCAGTTGAATATTTCAACACACAGGTCACGATGGTAGCCTTGAACGATGCGTTGTGGCGTGCGTGGTAAAGGGCTTCTTGCTTGGTTTTTTTTTTTTGCCAACAACTTGACCATTTTAATGTATCCAACCGGCCAGCCCGGGCGCGACAGTCCGGGGTAACTGGGCGCGATTAGATGTCAAGTGCCTTGGGAATGTCGTTGCCCCGCTCTCGGTGGAATTTCAAGTGTGCGTGCGTGTGCGTGTGTGTGTTTTTTTTAGTTGGAACCATCGGCTTCTGTCGCGAATTGGGCGGTTGGTAACGACAAAACCGTCAACTGATCGTGATGATCCTTGAACTTTGTGCAACAACTGTGCTACGCGACATGGGGTTTGGACTACATTGCGGAGGCTCTAGCTTACATCCAGTAATCTGAGGTGATCGTGTATGAAATTAGGAACTCTATATAGGTAAGGGAATATCTGGTGTGAGCCGTCGTGTTCAAACACTCTAACCACTTCTGGTAAAGTCGTCTTGGATCTCAAAGTACAACTGATCGGGGAGATGATCTCCAATCAGTGTGACATATGCAACAAACAGGGGGTCTCAGTGCACATAGGAAACGTGTCGGCTAGAGCCTCATCAGATCGTTGGCCCCAGACAGAAGAAGAAAAAAATTGTTTTTTTTTTGTGTTTTACTTAAAAAAAAAACACACACACACACAGAATGGTTGAACGTGGGAAGGTATTTACTCACCAAGAAAATAAACTTGCGAGTCGCGCGCGCGCGCACGCTCTCTTCGTACGCGGCTCGTAATACACGCTCACTCACTTCAGTGTTGCTCGGGACGTGATGTTCTATCGTTTTTCACTGTTGCCGACTCTACCCCCGTTTGGGCGTTAGTCGAGTCGCTACAAGCAGCGTAAAAACCGGGCCAGACAACCCTCGAATGTCTCGCTGTCCTGTGTCCGCCCCAGTCCCGCCCTCGGTGGTGTGCTTAACGCTTCCTTCCATCTTTCCGGTCAAACGGCGCAGGGTGAGCTATTTTTGTACATTTAAATATGCGCGCATTGTTAACAGGAAGCCAGAGATTATAACGAGGCCTGGCACATCACTAACAGGGCCGGGAGACCCGAACCAAGGCACTGTTAACTGCATTATCATCACACCACCACAGCGTTTGATGGATTCTGGGAAACACCGCACTGTCACGAGCGATGATCATCGCATCAGACAGATTTATTCCTTTCGGACCTCGGTTCTGGGGGAGAGACACCAACCAACACACAACCGCCGCTGCGTGTCCTTGTGAGATGAATCTATTTTTTGCCAGTGTAACAATGTCGCGCTTATGAGTGGAATTTCCCAAAAGTGCGGCATCCCCGTGGGGTGAATTCTGAGGAATAATAATACATGCCCCAACGATCCCGAAACCCCAACAAAGTTCCGAAACGATCACGATCGTCGGCCGAGCTTGTTCACTGTTGCTAGGGGTTGAAGTTACACATCAAGCGGAAAAATACACCAATTCCACCGCCGAATGGCAGTGCTAGTCGTAAGGTAAGTGTACCGTGTGTTCCCCGCTGGAAGGGCGAAAAACTGGATCGGAGATTCGGTGCGTACCGTCGGGTTCGCGATGCATCACCAGCAGCAGAAAACAGCGCATCGTTTGTTGTGCCTGAACCGTTTAATGACGCGCGCTAAGCAGGAACCGGGACTTGATACACATTCGCTAACAGTCAGGTACCTGAAGTAGCGCGCGTTGTTCGGTTCAAAACACGCCACAGCCGCGGAAAGTGTCCACGTCGCCAAGATCTGCCAACCGCACAAGGTGATGCAAAGCTGCACATTAGCAACAGGTGAGTCGGTGGTGGGACGACAACAAACAACAATCAGAGCGGAATATCTTCCCGGGGACATCCCGGGTTTTAGTGGTGTGTCGTTAAGCTGTTAAATGCCGGCAAAAAAAAACACAGTGTTTCCCAAGAATTAAGGTTAGTTTCCGTTTTTTCCTGTTCCGTGGTTTTGACAACTGGCCAAGTTTTTGCGTGACTGCTACTTGGCCATGCTGAAATGATGCTTTTAGAGTTCCTACTTTTTGAGACCCCAAGAAAAAAACATATTTCACTTTATTATTTTTTTTTCGGGGGGATTTTTTGTTTATTCATTATTCATTTTTCGTAAATGTGTTTAAAGGTTTTTTACAATTGTGTTTTTTTTTGTAATGCCTAACGTTTTATTTAAAAAACCAACGTTTTTTTATTAAAAAAAAAACACCTCACATCAGTCCTTTTATGCTTCTCACGGCCCAACACTCAATCCAACCTTCAGCGTCCCATTTTTGCTGAGTATGTAAGCCCTTTTGCAATTGACAAAAATAAACTATCCATCCGCGTTGGTAAAACATAATTCAATTCACCCCTTTTTGTGCCGTCCGTTTGCGTGCGCCAACGGTCGGCAAGATGGCGACAAGAAACCTGGCAGCGTCCTGTCTGCCCCCTCCGATCCCTCCATCGTGTTCGGTTTGCCGTTTGGATTGATAAAGTGTGCGCCGGCGACGGCAGGATTCCGCGGTCCTATTTGTAACGCATCGGTCACCTTCAGTGGGATAACGCTCAAATTACTTACTCGTGATGGGTAAACGGACGGACATGATGCGTTGAAGGTAGAATTCCCAAGGAATTCCACATGAGCCTCATAGGCAGAAACAGGGTGAATAGCCGATCATGTTCGTAATGAACTTGGAACAAACAAAACGAACTCCGGTTCGAACCAGGAAATGTTCCTCTTGTCCGTAAACTTTGCAATTTATTAGAGTCTCATATCAGCGACCAAAATTCTGATGAATTGCCAAGATATTCGCACGTCACTCCTTATGTTTCTGCGTGCTCTACGCAACTGGTAGCTCTTTGATCAGTGGAATTAGAATTGGAGCATCTCCCAGTGCAAGGGTTACTGGTGATAAGCGGCAGACACACACTTTGCCTAGCCCCCATATTGCAGGCGGCGTCTTTTAGGTGTATTGGGTGCCGACTCAGCACCAGCAGCGCCCTTTTGTTCTATTTTTACATTACATCTCTCCTTGGATCTCTCGAGACAGTGTCGTCGTCGATAATTGAGATTGCTCCGCATACGAGTGAGTAGATGAATAAACACAACAAAAAAATAACAAATCCACAACATCACCAACATTAACAACGCTACACACCCATCGTTTGATATCGCCTAGCGACGCCCATGCGTGTCCACGCCGTTTTTTTTGCTGTTGTTTTGGGTGTATGCGTACTGGGGGGTTTTTTAACTCGAGCACTTGAGATAATGCGTGCGCAAATGTGTCGCTAAAACCACCGGACACCACGAAGTTTCCACCAGATAAGAGCCCAGCCCGACGTGCCTGTTACGTCATGTGCTGCGCACGCTTATCGTGTCCGATACGTACTCTCGCACACCACGCAAGTTCGATGGAATTCGGAGGGAGTTTAGCGCTTTTTTTTGGTAATCGTTTAGCCGAACCATCCCCGTCGGAAACCTGTTGCCGGCCCAGGGTCGCTCGGCTCGACGCAATTGTCGTCGGTGTTAAATCATTGCCCGGCACGGTCGATTATCATCATATCACGCGCGGTGGTCTATGAACAGGGGTGATGACGACGGGGTGATGATAGGACGAAATGGGTCACATTGAATGCGCGTCAGAGTCGCCACCGATACGCGGCGTTTGCGTGTATCTGATGTACAGATGTGGATAAAAAAGCACATTCTCGAAATGCGCTGCTGGCAACAGATCTGAAATCGATCGGCGGCAACGCACGTGAGGTTCGTAGCGTACTGTGAGCTGCAGGGCGATGGGAGGAAGCATGTTTATGGCGATCATCATCTAAACGAACTGTGGAACCGTTTTTTTTTTACAACACACTCACCAACGTGCGAATGCGACGACGGTCGGTCCAATCCAACTTCGAAAGTAGGCAATATCTACTTTGCGGACAGATCCCAACCGTAAGTGGGCTAATGGCGAAGACATGTTTGGGTAGAGTGTGTTGGCACCAGCCGGAGCCAATTGCATCCTGTTTATATTGCTTTATGACATATGTTGTTATCTTGTGCGAAAGAGCATCCCTGATGTCGGATTTCACCAGGGCTTTTTTCGAAGGTTGTAATGGAGCTGTAATGGTGTCGCATTCCGCTTTCTTGATTCATTCGTACAAAACAGACACAGAAAACAGAGAAAAAAAATGCGAAGAGTTAACAGCGAGACTCACCAACCCCCATTGCACGGAGCCGTTTTTTTTTTGCTGAGCTCAAGACGACCCAGAAGCGATGACCGGTAGCATATGGCTGCAGGGATATTATTATAAGCGAGGATGCTTCCTTTTGCTCCCATCCGGCAAAAAAAAACCCCTACACGAATCAGTTCCCGATCGGACGGACGTTTATTTTTTCAATAAACAATTAAGTTGTTAAGCCATAAACTCTTGTGAGCTTGCCGCTCGGAATGGGATGCGTCTGGCTGTCGCAATCTCCCGTACGTTTGAGGCTTTTGTGTTCTGCTTCGCAAGTTCTGCCCCGTCTGATCGCAACAAATTGCATCGCAGGAGATACGCAAAACTCTTTGTACTGCCGCAAGGCATCCCGACGGATAGCCAGGAGATGGGTTACCAGGACCAGCCCAGGTAGTGGGGATGAATCGCACACAGACAGTGTTCGGAAGACCGGAAATGGCAGTAAGGAACAGGAATTACACACAGGCAAAGAATGAATGATTAGCATGTACACGATCGTAGCGCAATAGCACTGATGTTTTGGTGAGCAAACGTAAAATCTGTTAGCACATCTTAGCACTGCTCCCAGTGCTCCGGCGGTGTCTCTTCCGCTTCGAGCTGGCCGTGGTCGGCAAGGAACGTTCAAAGTGGCGAGGAGAAAAGAACAACAAAACAAACCAAGGGTGGCTTGTTCGCGGAAGAAAACTCAACCATTCGGAACAAAACCCTGGGTCCCTGGAGGGGCGGGGGGAGGGGGGGGGGGGAGGGGGTATGGTTCTTTTTTTGTGATACGCGATCGAGAAGAATCCCATCCTATTGTGTGTGTCTATGTGTCCTCGCGAGATGAATGACGCGGTCGATTAGACTGCAAGAGAGAAGAAGAGAGCCACAGAGAGATCGAGAGAGAGAGAGCGAGAGAGAGCTGGACAGGGTGCGGACGGGAGCGAGAAGGCAACCTTGGCAACATATCGCGGAACAGAACATCTTTCCTGCTGAGATGCTGCTGCCGTTGCTGCTAACCAGCTGTGTTTTCTTCCTGTCGTTCTTGCTTTTGCATGTGTTTTTTTTATTACTATTTTACTCTCGCTTGTCGCGACATCCCGCGAACAGGCGCGCAATCGATTCGAGGACTTGCACAAGATAAAGTGAGCGTTGTTGCTGCCGGGAATCGTATACGTGTGCGTGTGTGGATCGAGTTGCAAATGTGGTCGCACACGGCGGTGGAGACCCCTCTCAACGGGGGGCGGTTGGCGCGCGTGTGCACCCGAGTGGGGATGTTGCTGTGGGTGGGAGAAACATCTTTTATGTTCCTCCCGGCGCCCCACACTGTCCGCACAGCCGCACGGTTGGAGGGTGGAAGAGACCCGGAGAATAAATATTGGACGTATCGAGCCCCGATCGAGTCGATCAACAACTCTCAAGCGCTAATGCAGTGTCGTGAAAATGTCAGAATAATGGCTTTTTTTAGGTGAAGAAATAATCACGTTAACCTGCCCGTGTTTAGCATATTCTCGATTTTAGTGTCTGGTGCCGAGCCCTGCACGTAACGCACGTACCGATCGTTACAGCGTTACTGCGTTACATGGCTAAATATTCCATTTTCGAACCCCTCCCGGTGGCTATATAATCAAGACGTTTCGTTTATCGTGTCGGTGCCCGGTTATCTTCGTACCGAATGGAGGCAATTAGGCGGAGACCGCACGGAAACGCGCCCCGATAGCGACAAGCGCACCACCAGTCGAGTCGCGTTTTTCACCTGCCGGCCGGGTATCTTAAACCGTCTGCTGCTACGTGCAGTGGCGTACGGTGCGAGCATTATGGAATGCGATTGGAATTTGCGGCCAACCAGCCTGCCAAGTCAATGACCTCCTTCCCGTCCCCGTACCCTTCCTGCACCCTTCATCCCCTACATGTGTGTGTGTGTGTTTCATGATTTGTGTACAGGAGTACGAAAATGACGATCGTGTTCGTTTTGTTGTTGCGTTGTGCGCACTTTTATTTCTGGCCCTCGCCCCATCCCACCTATCCTCCCACCCTCCCAAAAGGGAACTAAAGCTGTTTGGCTAGTGTGTAGCAGCAGCAGGCCCCAGTGGTCAGCACGCCGTGCCCTCATGTAACAAGTAGGACACAAACAGCATGATATTAAAGGGAAAAAACCCCGAAAACGGACAGCACAATACAATGGTTCTGCGGGGAAAGATACTGCCGAAGGACTGACGTCAGCGTAACGTACATTGCGGGTAATGAACGCAAGGTCTCTGCTGTGCTGTTGCGTGCATGCGAGAGCGTCCCCGGTGACGTCAGGTGTTCCCTTGTTTGGCCAACAGCCGAGAGTGGCCAAATTTACCGATTAGCAACACCGGCATGCTTTACGTGCGGACAAAACCCGATCCCATGTACGCTTCCGTATGAAGTTGATTACGACGATCGGGAAACTCCCCGTTACATTCATTCCAACAGGTCGTTGCACTCAAATTAGGACGCAATATGCTGATGAAGATCGTACCGGTTTCTCCAATATCGATCGGCAATCATAAAGTTAGCTGTTTTAACGATCCAAGATCGATTGACAACGGTTGTATTATTTTTTTTCGGTGCTTGTCCAATATAAGTTTAAAGAGATAGGGCACCAAATCGCCGGGTCTCAGCAATATACCGTGGCATTTTTTTTCTTGTTGAATCAACGATTAAGCGCACCCTGTTTTTATTTAAGGTTTGGCAACATCGCACATCGCAACAGCGCTGACTCAGCGCAAATAAACGCGAACCCCAGCGCCCTTTTTCCCCGTGGGCGATGATTAATGGCAAGATTTTTAGGTCACTTGGAAGCGATGGTGGATGCCGAACCGTGTGTGTGTGTTTGTGTGCCACTCACCGTATCAGCGTGACACGGTGGTGACGCGTGTGTAACGCTGAGTTCATCCAACTTCGAGAGGTGCTACTGCGGCTTCTGATAAGGTTGCGAAGTGGCTCCATCTCCAGTAACGCTGTGTAGTTCTGCCGTGGATTGCTCAATATCCGCATTCTAGCGCAACGTCGTGCTTGCCAAACCCAATCAGTCGATTGGGAGGTAGCACATTAACGTTCCGAAGCTAATCAAGGGCGTCAAATTTCACACGGTTTGCGAATGGCAGGCACTGATAAAAATACTTTGCGCGACTTCGCTCCCCCCAAAAAAGGACAACGCCCTGACGGCAATCGACCACGGATCGGCGAATGTCCTCGTCCTCGAGGTCGGTGATGCTGCGTGTATGTGCGGAACTGGTAGAACCTGTTCGAATTGCTGTGGAAACTGGGGGATACTATATATGGTCAATGGACAGAAGAGATGTCGAAGATCGACTGTGGATGCAAAGCAGAAAGGAGAGATCTCCGTACGTCGAAGTCTGTGGGTTCATTCGGGTTTTGGTCGGTTGTCAGTTGTTGGAGTAGGAAGGAAATATCATTGATCGGTTGCCGATTGGAATGCAATCCCTTCTACTTTATGACTACAATGATCATTTTTGGAGACGCCTTAGTAAGTGTTCATAAGATCAAAATTAAAGGTTGTCAATTGGGAACAATTATTACATTTTGCATAAATATTTCAAGCCACACCTGAGCTTAAAGTTCGCTTTTGTTCGGCTTGAGTTACGCGAATTCGAGATACGCGAATCTGAAACTGTTGTCTGTTTGTACATGGAATTGAACTTTTAATTTGGCAAACTTAGAATTTTTCCAAAAACACCAAAAAACAAAACGTTACATTTTAATGTTATAAACATACATTTTGATAGAAATTTACCCTAATTCCCGAAATACACTCAATAATATCAATGTGCTTCGTAACGTGAAAAGCAGAAATCGATCCCTGGATGCTAAATATTTACGATATAATAAAGGGAATTCAAGTTACGCGAAAATTCGAGTTACGAGAATTTCTCTGACACGTATTATTCGCATAACTCGGGAAAAGACTGTACATGAAATGAAACGTGTATTGATAGATTTGGAATTTTTATTGATTCCCCGAGCTTTTACCATCTGAAATCGACACTATACAATGCTTTTAGTACTTTTCGGACTTGTAGCTCCAATGTTGTACTAAAATACTTTTGATAAGCCTAGCTTAGAATACTTGTTCAGTTTAGCTTTAAATTTATAGAATTATAGAAAAATATGAATTGATTGTACTAAGAAAATGGTTTGATTAGTAATGAAGAATTCGTGTGGGTTAAGCAATACGGACAGGCCGTTTCTTTCGAATAACAAAGAAGAATTCGTAGAATTAGAAAATTTACAATGATTTTTAGCTTCTTTTTTCTAACAAAACAAACTACCCGTGTGAACCTCAATATGACACACATCGAAAATGACCAACTTTATTGTGCAAAAAATCAATCAAATTTCTCACCTTTATTGAAAACCCCTGTAAACAATCTATAGTGTTTTTCTGTTTTAATAGTTAAATATTTATCATTAGTTAATTTTTTCAAAAGGCAAAATATGCATTTTTTTGTAAATAATGTAAAATTAGTATCATTCTAGTATACTCTACACCTTATGTTTATATACCTTGAAATCTGTCAAAGTGAAGTGAACGTCGATATACTGACGGAATGATGCGTAGACTAGCGTTTGTGGTCCGAAAGAGTGTACACCTTCGATCTTTAGCATTTTCTTCTGTTCGTACTTTGTTCGGTAATTCCACATTCACTGTAAAGAGTTCCAAATGAAGAAAAGATCGTTTTGATTGTTTTCTCTCCTTCCTAGCGCCATATTTGCACAAAATAAACTAACCTTCATTTTTACCTGTTGCTGTCGGAACTTCATCGGGCCTGTCGGATGGATGGCCGCACGTCTCCACGAGTAATAAGTTTCTCTACTCTCACCGGGTGTTGCTGCTGGCGCAGGATGAGGTGTGCGAAGTGAAAGAAGTGCGAGCGAACGGGGTCTGGGCATTCATTATTCATTATTGAAGCAAATCTATTTTTAGCTTCAAGCCCACCACCAAAATCCCCTCCCGAAGCTTCTTTAACGCTGTAAAGTTTTGGTTTTGCTTTTCGCACACACTTCATCATTGAATTTCGGTTATTTTCGTAGCCTCACGCGGCATTCCTTCGAAGCCGCGGACACGCGGCACACAAACGCACGCCACCCGTACGAAAGTGTATGGCCCGCCATGGCGCATGTGATCGGGATCGGGACGACGCCACCCACACGCCCAGAGACTTACCTCCGCATCGGGCATGTTTCGTTGCGTTCCGCGAAGGTGGGCCTGACGCCCGGTGTTGTTTCTTCCATGCATTGTTTAGGTGGCTTTTTTTTAGTATCTGCTGCCTATCGAAGGGAGGGCATTTTCCTTACGCCGCAGTTTTTCATCCGCCCCTGTGGTTGAATTTATTTGATGTTATTTAATTTCGGGCGTACACACGCGCCATCAATGTGTGGCCCACCCCACCCACAGCCACGGGCACGCAATGAAATCTTTTCGGCGGGATACATGTGTCAATCATAATTCGTACAATGTTTAGCAGTTTCACGGCGCAGCGCGTTCCGTTTTCGGTTTGGTGCTTTTGGGTGAATGTGGTGTCGTTAATGCTCCGGCTACGATTTACGCTTGTTGTGCAACGTTTCACTCCGGAACTGGATATTATCATCATTATCATGCCATCACAGTAACAACGCTCACATCGTTAAGCTGTTTGTGTGTGTGTGTGTGTGTGTGTGTTTTTATGTATGAAGTAGATAGTTTAATTAGTCTTTTTGTACTAAAAGCATCAGCAAATTTTTAAACTACACTAATAGCTCTTATTTTTTCTTCTCTAGAGCATCGATGAGCTGTCAAATCTCAGCTTGCCAACGCGTTTCGATGGGATGCGCAGTGCATTTCCGACAGCGCAGCAGGTCATTGCAATATCCATAGCAACGCGGTGCTTCCCTCTGCGCCACAACCGTACCGACGCAAAAAAAAATCCCCCACCCCGATCACGATGGTTGCAACGTGGCCGGGTTGATCGGCATGCGAGCGAAGATGAATCAAACTGCTGCCGCAAACGATACACACCAACGCCCATCGCAATGATTCGCTCCCGCTCTTGCGTTTCACATTTCTTTACCGGATGTGGTGAAGTCTGTCTCACCCCATCGTTAACAGTGCGGTTTTTCCCTCCTATTTCCAGACCATTCTCTGCAAACACAGGAAGGAAGTGTGAAGTGGAGGGGAGGAGGGGGAGGGGGGGAATGAGTGGTGGGCATTAGACGAAAGGAATGCAAACGATCCAAAGCGATCGTTCGAGGTGAATCATCGCCGCTCATTGATGGCTCAATCCACACCATCATCGCCATGACCATCAGCGCAACTGTTTACAAAGGGAAGAAGCGATACAGAACTTCAAGACCGGCAAGGGAGCGAAAGAGAGAAGTGTCCAGTTGGCCCAAAATGCATCGGCCCAGCGGTCGTGTGTGCTGCGTATCTGCCAGACCCCTCCCTCCCCGGCAAAACCCCTGCCGCGCCTGTTAAACGGGCATGGGGCAAAAGGAAATCGCGAACTTTGGGACCGTCCTGTCTTGCTTGTCCAAGGCCCCAAAGGAGTCACGGTGCAGAGGAAAAAAAACACTGCGAGCTGTGCGCCCGCACCCTCGGGAGGACAACATGCGAACGATCGTGCAAAAAGTGACCGGTGGAAGCCGCTTATTAATAATTAATGTGCCGATTTCCGGTTGACGTCAGTGTGTTCCGGCTGCATGTCTGCGTGCGCAGCACGAATAGGAGTTGGGACGTTCAATGAACTGTCCCGGTCCCCAGGAAGGCCTGCGGAGGGCATAACTTAGCGCAACATTGTATGTGCAATGCTGCGGCAGACGCTGCGCAATCGAATGCGGCGTGTAGAATCGTAGCTGGCCGGCAGGTGGTGACTGTCCCCGGCAGTGTTTTACGCCTTTTGTCACATGTCTATTGTACTTCATCAGGTGCTCTGGTGGATTTAAAAAACCCGGCACATGTTGGAGTACACTTTATGTGCTGACAAGAATTCGTCCAATTGTTGGTGTTTTCCAGCGATCGTCGAGCTGCGAGAGACTGGAGAGCTTTGCTGTTTATGTGAATCTTTGCTATCATTGCCTGTTGATTATGGACTAAGTTAAAGAACAGAATAAGAGACGAAAAACTCCTACGACTCAAGAGAAATATCTGATTTATTGTGTCTTCTTTGAACGATAATGACTAATTATTCTTAGTGAAATCATGACTACTTCAAACTTCAACAATATACAGTTTGATTAAATGATAGTTATTTTATGAGTTTTTTTTAATTATTAGATCTGAACTAAGAATTTGTGACTTCAAACTTCCGCGAGACATTTTTTTATTTCGATTGGACATCCAAAGATCCTATAGTTCTTCTGATAAACTGGCGAAAAACTGTTGAGTACAACCTTAGTAGTACCTCAGAATGACAACCTTAGACATCTTTCTGCAAAACGATCGCAGTGCTCTCTGGCGGCATTTTTGAGAACGACACGTTGGGGTACTTTAGGTAAACACGTTGCAGTCGGATAAGATCCACATTGATCGTATCGAGCGATTGCACAGGACTGTTACTAGGAGGTTATAACCAACATGGTCCCTATAGGTCTTCTGAACTGCCTTTGTTGGTCCCTTGTATAGGTCCTCTTCTTCATCTCGATTCGTTGCTGACCACTTACCATATTCTGTCTTATCGGTATCTGTTTGCTATACTATCGGTAGACTAATTAGATAATCAGATTCCTGAAAGAAGCTCAATGGATAAAAATGGTAAAATAAATTGTATTTGGAAGATGAAATTAAATAATAAAATACGAAAAGAATTGAATAGCAAGAAAAAAAACCAGACAGAATTATTACTATTTTTAGTATTATTTACCATCGTAATTAAATCATATAGGAAAATAATATTTTTATCGTTAAATATGTAAAATATGTGATGTTGTAAACATAAGAGCTAAAAAAAAACAAACTTTGCTTAAAAAATACCGCAATAATACCTAGCTGCTGCAAAACGTAACCCTAATTGCCATGCGATAGTATACATTCAGGCGCTGTTAACGCTAATGTTACGGAATTATACCGTGGAAATCTTGTACGTTAGACTTTGTTAATGTTTCCCGTTTTATGAATTTATATGTTTTAGATAATAAAACGTTGAAAAAGAGAGTAAAGAGAAATAAAAAAAACTTTGTATCCCATGCTTGTTCGTGTAATATTTCTTAAATGAATAGTGCATACTTTCAGGCGTATTTTGTAAATCAATGGTGTTAGGTAATAGTGTTAATGGGTGGATTAATGAAGTTATTATTGATTAAATTATACTCTTTGTGACCACATTTTACACGTTGAAACTAATGCTAAAACCGTTAATAGTTAATATTAATATTGATCATGATAATAAATATGTAATGTTTTCGACAACCAATTGGAAAATAATGTAAGGTAAATGCTTTATTTTGTTATTTATCATTGACGAGATAGTATTGCTAAATGCATGTTTTTTCATAAAAATAAAATTTACTATATTAATTAGAAAAAAAAAATTCAAGCAGCACAACTTGTCGAAAATCTTGTTAATTGCATTAGCGCCATCTATGTGTGAAAGTGATGTGTTAGCAGATCCAACAACCACAGTACGGACAACCACACAATTGTTCATTTGGCTGATAACGTTGCCCTCTAGCTGTGGCTAGCTTAATATCTTTATGTTCAAAATTTGACTACAAGATGTCGCTGTAGTGCACACTAGCGTTCTCTATTGGGAAGTAGTCAACTTATCTGTTTATGTCATTTTATAGCACAACTCAATTTATAGTTCACTTGAAGGTTTATAAAAACAAACAGGCATTTCACGAAATACGCTGTAATGAGGACCGCTATAACCCGGGAAAATCGGCGTAACTTGAATTTCCGCGTCTGTCGAATTCGTGAGTAAAATCGTTTATATTTCAAATTTAAGTTGACTTCCTTCTCGGCACTTAATTTATTTCTCAATTCAGCCGACTTTTTGAATTTGTTACTTTTTTGCTTAAATTTTGTGCTTACACTAACACAGTTTCGAATTTTTTAAAACCGCGAATCTCCGAATCCGTGTATTAGATAAAACACGTATTTCGGTAAGTGCCTGTATTTTTTATTTTTATCGCTTCAGAGGGTTTTTCTCAAAACTCAATTGTAGCATCGAACTGAAACTAGGGCGAATTTTATTTCGCTCATTCGCCATACTCGCAGTACTCAGCGAACGTGCCTCGTTGGTTATAAACAAATTTGACAGTTGCTTTTTGCACAGTACCGCACACAAACACATCCATGCTAAACTCATTCGGCAAAAGTGTCCGCTGTCTTTCGCAGAGCGCATTCCGCAAACGGAGCAACATTAAACCATACAACCCCCAGTGCGTTAGCAAGTGGCAACATGTTTAAAAACACGTTCCAGTCGGGATTCCTGTCGATACTGTACAGCATAGGTAGCAAACCACTTCAGATTTGGGATAAAAAGGTTCGCAATGGACACATCAAGCGCATCACCGACCAGGACATCCAATCGTTGGTGCTGGAAATCATCGGCACGAACGTTAGCACCACGTACATAACGTGTCCGGCCGATCCGAAAAAGACGCTTGGCATTAAACTTCCTTTCCTGGTGATGATTATCAAAAATCTGAAGAAATATTTCACCTTTGAGGTGCAGGTAAGTAAATGCCGGTTGGCGAACCTTCTCATACACCGGTGGCAATCGTAGTTGGCGTAGAATAACTTTCGGATGTGTTTCTATAGGAAGAATGCATAGTGGGCGTTGCCTTTTAAAGTTCATATGCCCTAGAGAATCCTCCCTGCTCCTTTTTTTTTCTTGCGGCATGTGAAAAGTTCAATGCTTTCAGCATAACAACCGAAGCGGCATTAAAATCCATCGGACACAGCAGTGGCAAGTGTCATGACCGTTGTCAAAACAAACCAATCAGTAGGCTGCGGAAATTGCGTGCGGGTTATGCGCTTTTATTTCTATGTTTATTATGGATATGTAAACATCTGGAACATAGACTCAATCATATTAATCGCCCAAATGTGTTAATATTTTTAGATGCTAGGCAGTTTTAGCCATAATTGTAGGAAGATTTAAATGTAAACATCATGAAATCAGGCCGATAAACAGCAACATCGACCGTTAAATTCGAAGTTTGTTTAAGTGTTGCCCGAGGGTTATCGTACTCGGGCGAAATCAGGTTCAAGACAATCATTGTCCCCTTTCTGTCTGTTGCGGTCTATTGGCATGTTTTCTGGGGGTGGAAGTTTCAAACGATAGACGATCAGCATTTGGTAGGGCATCGTTACCTTTCGTTTTAAAATTAGGCCCCTAGACATTTGTGTTTATACTTTCACTAAATGAATTAATCAAATTCACTTTCCGGAATGGTTTCGATTCGAACCGCAACTTACGCTTTCTTCTCCAAAATCTTCCTTTTTTTACACGAAAGGTGCTGGATGATAAAAATGTCCGTCGTCGGTTTCGGGCCAGCAACTACCAGTCGACGACCCGCGTTAAACCCTTCATCTGTACCATGCCGATGCGGTTGGACGAGGGCTGGAATCAGATCCAGTTCAATCTGTCCGACTTTACGCGGCGTGCGTACGGGACCAACTACGTGGAAACGTTGCGCGTACAAATCCATGCCAACTGTCGAATACGGCGCGTATACTTCTCCGATCGACTCTACTCCGAGGACGAACTACCGGCAGAGTTTAAACTGTTCCTGCCCATTCAAAAGCCGCAATCGAAAGCGATCGCACAGCAGCAGGCATGTTAGAAACGGACTCGTTCAAGAAAGTCACTAGAGTTAGTGTTGGAAGCAAAAGACTGGAGCGCATTTTCGTACATGTAGAATTAAGGGTGTTTAAATTAGTCTAAATGATGTCGTGTGCTTCTTTTAAAATCGTTTGATTTTGCTGCTCCAAATAGTATTGGCATTTGCATATATTTCTCACAACTGCAAGGTTTTCGGCAAATGGAGAATAATACAAAAGTGTCCTTAAAACAGATAAAAACGACAATAGTAGACCAAATGGCGCATACAGAAAGGTGAATTAAGTTTTGCAGTGGGAATGATGTGCTCTTTTGTTTATTGCTACTCTTGTTTTTGTTTTCCTTTTGTTACATTACGCGCTAAAACATTTGTGTGTTACAGATTATACTATTAGCCATAAAAACGTTCTTTTAAGAAATTACCATTATTATTATTAAAATTATACTTGCAGTCGTGTGGTTTAGTGTGACAGAGCAAAGGTTTAGGTTAAGTGAATGTTTGAACGAACATTTGGGTCAGATACAAACTGCCATGAATTTTGTATTTATAAATAATGAATAATTATAAATAACAAATAATGAATGAATAAATGATTGCGAAATAAATTAAAGAGGACGATGTTTAAATTAATAGTTCCAAGAATTGTTATTTGATATCTCGATTTGTTGCCATTTGCATAATAGGATCGAATGGAAATCCAACATGGAAACAAATCCATTTTGAAAGGACATATCAATAGCATCTTTATCTGTAGAGCTTCATATCTATTTGCTGGTATATTTCTTTTTCTTGTACCAGATAAGTTAGTCTTTGCTGGAAAAGAGTTGAGTCTCTGGTATCTTTTTTATCTTCAACAAGCAGCAACATCCAATCATTTTCGGATTGTGAAGAACAGTTTTTAGATTACTATTCCAAATTATCAATTTATAGTTTATCAACGATTATTTACCCATTAAGGTGAAAGCAAGCAACTTGGAAATTAAAAAAAATACAAAGGGACTAATTTGGCAAAGCAAGAAAAGAAAAAAAAATTAGCGCCCGGAAAAAAAGGTTTCGAATGGAGGCCAAGGGGGGAAAACAATAGAAAACACTGACAGAATCGACGAAAGCAACAAGAAATGGGTCACTGGAGTCACTCCAAGAAGATTATATGAAAACCCGTAATTGTTTGACTTTCACGGCCCGAACGCTTATGAAAGACTATGAGACAGTTTTATTGGACTGAATTAAGGAAATAGTAACATAAAATAGGCTGACGCAATGATACCAAAGGTACAAAAACTGCACTCTTTTAGTTCTTTGCGTCGGAAAGTGAGTCGTCAGAACTCTTAGAGAATCTCTTATTTTCTCATCAAGCGATTGCCACGTTGCGGTCCTTTCAACATCTCTAAAAGGTCGTTGGCTTGATTTTCTTCCGTTTTAGGCCGAAAAGTTCCGATTGTGAATTGATCCTGCTTAGCATTGTACCGTGCGCCAACAATATTGCCATACATTGTAATTTCGTTGCGCGGTACTTCCAGCGATTGGTGAATCAAGTTCATATCTACCGCATCACAGCCTTCGAGTGCAAAGACCAGTGCCAGATAGTACAGCAGCGCTTTTTTGCGTGTGTACTTCGTGACCTGATCGGATGTATTTGAAATGCTTTGGACACGCTGGAGAAAGTTCTGCCGGATCGGACCGTCCAGCAATTTGGTGAAGGACGAAATACTCCTGTTTTTTTTCGTTAACTGATACGCCTTGCGACCCGTCAGCCGCACCAACACATCCATGTAGATACACGTCCGAACAATGGCAAGGTTCGGTTCGGTCGTCGGTTCATTGGATTGCATAACCGCTTTTACCTTAGTCTCGAGGTAGCTGTTGGCCATGCGAAAATACTCGACTGGCATCTCCACCAACTTTTTGGCGGATTCGGTTAGGCTGCGCCAAACATCCGCACCGATCACTTTTTGGGCTTCGTACAGATTAGCCAGCGTTTTCGCATTCGGATTAGCCTTAGCGTGAAGTTCCTGCTGCAAATCATCATTGCTCACTGTGATTTTGGTCGTGCACGATTCCTCCACATCCTTTACCACGGTTTCGGCCAACATGGATTCCAGCTTCCCTTCCATTACGGACAGATCAATGCGGCTGTTACTTTTCTTCTCCAGCAGGTACGCCAACCGAGGGTTGAACTTTCGCTGTAGATTCTTCATTTGGCGCTCGTTCATTGCCTCATTCGGCTGATCGTACGACGGGCTATCGTGACTGATGTGCGTCAAGGTGCTGGATCGAACCTCGAACAGCCGTATCTTTCCTGTCGTCCGGTTACGTCGAGCCACGAAAGTATGCAACAGGTCGGGTTGATCTGGTGCCGCCGGATTCACCTTAATGTTACCGTAGTATATTTCTTTTTCGCCCGACACCAGGAGTACGTTGCCAACGTCTTCACTCACCGTCGATGAGCTCCGGTCGTGCGCTAGCAAACATTTCATAGCGTGCTGTCGGTGCTCCAGGTATGTTCCGAAATTTTCCACTATGTATGGTACAAAACACATGCGTGAATATCGATGGGCTCGAGTTGTTCCGGTACAGAAACTTACATATAACCGGGTGGTTTTGCTGTGGATTTAGTTCCTTAATCTTTGTTATTTTGCTTGCCATGGTGCCACCACGTGTTGCCGGCTTCACTTTCACCAACGAAATTATCTCACGTATGTTTGTTCTATTCTGAATCAGAGTCTGCAATCTGCCTAACGAACACTAATGCTGCTAAACTTCCGATCTTATGGGGAGCTTAGCAATTTCATTAATCTTTAATAATGTGCAGCAAATCTTTTAATACTGTGGAACGCATGCATAAAAAGAGCCACTGATATTCACTTGACATTTGCCGTATGTTTGTTTACGTCTAACGCGGTAGCTGTGTATGATGTACGGATCGATTCTTCGCCCAACCTAAACGTACTTTCCACGAAAAGCATTCCAATACAACATTGTATATTTACGTTAAAACTTTTGCTGTTAAGTGTATTGATGGAATAATGCAGATATTGCATGAAAAGCACTTTTGAATCTAGGAACGAATTTAAAAACGGAATTATTGCACTCCTGTGAATCTCTTGTGTCAAATGTAGCGAAATGTCTAAACGTCAGCCCGTGTGGTGCCTGTTTCACAAACGCTGCGCAAACGCATTTGTTGCCAAACAAAGAGTCGTGTAAACAAGAACAGCAAAAACAAGATGTTCTTCGTCGACCCACGTATGGAAAAGCAGTACGTTCCGTGAACCAAAGGTCATTATCATTGGAAGCTGCATCCGTAGAGATCAAACGTAGCCGAGGTGGCCTAGTGTAACAATCGTAGTCATCATTTCGTCCGGATAACACAACGCCTTTACGCGGAGTGCTCGAGTGTGCAGTGTTTGGCATTTGATCCGGCAAACGGGAGTCAGGTTTCAGAAGCAGCATTAACATTACGGTTTCAGATATTCACCGATAGTATTACGCTTGAAAATCACAACGGAAATGTTTAACTTGTTCTCGGCGAAGGAGAAAACGACCACCTCCGGAGTTGGGCCTCTGCAAGGCTACAAAATTACGGATGTCGAACGGAGTCGCAAGTACGGCGTGGCAGCTGATTCACTTCGCATGCTCCGGGCAAAGGCGTCCGAAAAATTCAAGGTAAATAACCTGATCGCCCTGGAATGTGTGTGGTTGTGTATGTGGCAAGGGACAATGGCATTGACCTGTTTGGCAGCTTGGCGTCCGATTTTGGCGTCGGTGATGCACCTTGCGGGCTATCGATGCATTAGCTGTAAGGTCAATGCTTTTTTTATAATCACCAGTACCATATCCGGGAATGGTAATTGTCCTTGATGGGTCTAAAATGGTACGATAAAACTCGGTACGTAAATAGCCAATGTGTCAAGGTCATATTGGTAGTAAATCTTGCCTTACCATTCTTGGCGGTTTGATTTAATTCTTAAGTCTAAGTGAAATTTATTGTTTTAATTTCTTGTACTAAAGATTTCGGAATGCCGTGTATATCTTGCCCAGGATGGGGTCGAGGTGACCGATGAGGAATATTTTCGGACGCTACCGGCTCAGGTATTGTTCGTCGTAGCAAGCAAGGATACGATCGTGAAGACCGGTATAATTTGTTCAATATTGCATCAATGCTAAGCGTAATGTGCTGATCAGTTTGTTTATTTGGAATTGCAGATTTTGAGCTGATGTACAACGCGATTAAATCGGCCCACACCGATCTGTTGCATGCGGGTGAACTAGCGCAACAATTCGTGAGCAATAATCAACCCGAAATTTCTAAAATTCTTTCGAACGCCCAGCGTGGTCGGGATGATCTGATTCAACGTAGCGCCCGAACGGAGCATGCCGAGTGGTTTGTAGGTAAGGAGTAACGATATTGTTGAACATACAGAATCCCGTATTATTTACTGTTTCATATGCTTTCGGTTTTACTTTGGAGGTATTGACGATCGTGCAGTGAAGACAAAGGAGGATGTTATGAAGCGACGTGGACAGGACCGGATTCGTGGATATTTTTACAAAACGAAGGATGAGCTCACCAAATGTTCGATGTACCGTGCCAGCCCGATGGCACGAGAGCTAATTGATGAGATGCTCGAACTCTTCCGGCAGCTGCTGGTGGGATTTGATTATTTTAGCTGCATGTTTGATCGTAGCTGTCAACGACGGCTAGAACTGAAGTCGGATAATACCGATGAACCGGACGCACAACGGATTCCACCGAAACGTTTAAAGTTGCTGGTGCAGAACTCACTCGGACCGAACTGCCAAATAGATCCGTACAATGTGGCACTTTGCAGTGAACTTGGGGATTTTCGATGTATGGGCGTGTGGAAGGATGAACGGTGCCGGTACGTTAGCCATCGTATCAATCCGTACGCTAGTCGGGAAAATTTGATTCTGTTCCAGGTGTGGAATCTGGACCACCAGATTGAGATCAGCCGAACCGTGTTGCCATCGATATTGGACAACGTGGAACGCATGGTATCGCGGGAAGGTGGCGCGATCTGCAAGCTGCATCGCCGCAAGGGCAAAACATTGTCTGTGATAACGTACTTTCTCGAGTTGTTTACGCTCAGCAACCTGAAGCTGGTGCACATCGTTTGCCATGACAAGACCGTCCACGAGTTGATCTCGAACGGGGCAATCATTTGCGATCGGTGTGAGGAGTATAAGTACATAAAACAATTTCAGCGTAACCTACGTTTCAAGAAGGACGCACTGCTGTAGGACAGCCGGTGTCCAATGGGGTTAGTTAAGTAGTGCCAACGATCTCGCGTGAATAAGTCAAATATTTAAGCAAAATATATATATTCTACAAATAAACGTTCACCTCATGTGCGCAATAATGTGTTCGCTATACTACCGGACAAGCGAGTTCAAGTTTATTTCTTTCGCTTTTGCACAATTATAGAAGAAAGTAAAGAGAAATTGAAGGTTATCGCGTTCTAGTCCATTTGGTCTTTATTTACATCAGTTCGGTTCATGTAGGACTATTCTTAATTTATGACCTTGTTGGCATTAACAATGGTTATCCTCCTTATACGTCTACAAAACACAATTAAACAATGCTTCCAATTTACATTATTTTTTACAACATACACTCATGCAAAATGAAACTAATACAGCCTAAAACATAAACTCCAAATCCTGAATGTCCATTAGTGGGAAATCATTGGCAGGTAGTTCCAACGGTTTTACGGACGAAAACCGTTGTTCCTTCATCGGCCAGAGCTCATCCTCAATCCATGGTTCAACGTCCAAGTCCGGCAGATCGAGCGGATCCGGACGGACCGGTGGTAGTGGTTTACGCTTGACGTTACACGATACTCCATTGAAATCGATCATCTGTTCCAGAAGATCATCCCGAAGACAGGACGCTTGTTCCCAGGCGTATTCAGCGTATTGCGGGGAGAACACATCATAGGAACTGTGGGACGGTTTGCGAGGCGCAGCTTTTTCGTTGTTTAGCCCTATTTTATGCAAAATGCCCCTCGTGGCTGATTTGATCTGTTTTTCCTGCGTGCCTTTGCCTTTGCCATCTTGGTGTGCAATGGTACGCTGAGTCTTGTTATTGTTGGTTAGATCTTTCAGTGCAAAAGCGGATGTGGATCGCGGTTCGTTTCCTTTCAGCGATTGAATATTTTCTGTGGAGGAGAGAGATTCATGTAATGCCGTAGGGCACTGTAGGCTTAGTACGTTATATTGCAACACTTACTTCCCGCGAATTGATTTCCGTTGGCTTGATTTTGGTTGTTAAAAATAGCAAACGCTCGAGCAGATGCCATTTTGTAAAGCTTTTCGAGGGAATAGTGTGACGCCGCGGATGGTAAAATTGTTTGTACAATGGATGCTGCAATAGGCGCAATCGGGAATCGTGTTCAAAATCGTCGCCTGCTACAATTTTCCGAATCTACCTAATTACGCGAGGAAATGCCGTTCTTGCGAGCAAAGAATCGACTGCGAAAAAAGCGCGTAGCTTCCTTTTGAATGACACAACTGTCAGTTGAGCTATGAAGAAATGAACACGGCAATATAGACGTATCAATTGTGTTACGGGTTGCTATAAATATGGCATAAAAAACTGAACTGAAATTATATCAGTTTTTAAACTGCAATAAAACTATACTGGAAATACATATTTAAAAATACGGTTGATTATTTGTGTGAGAAATTTATAAAAATATCCATTTTTAAATTAAAATGAGTCAAAGAGGCAAAGTTAAGAGAAGTAATCAGCAACCTCTAGTTGTCCTGCATACGATATACGTGTGGGATGCTTATTTTAATTTCGGAAGTTAAATAGAGAGTCAAACGAGAAGCAACGACGCAATGATGAGGGATCTAGGAATGTGCCTTTGCTTTTTCAAAGCATTGGAGAGATCACATATACACACATCACATATACTTAAAGTGTACACCCAGCAGTTGAAACAGGTGCGTTAAGTAAAATAAATATTCAAATATATTCCGGTAGACGAAACAGCTAGCCATTAAACAACAAAATCGATAATGCATGACACACAGTAGATGGCATGTCTCAGTCATATCGTTTGGAACGAACTGCTTATAAAGATTATTATTGTTTTTTTTTCTTAGCATAAACGACTTATTTTACTTATAGACTTATTTTAACTCGTAGCCAGATAGTCACGTCCTTCTTACGGGGGATTGGTTCGCTTGGGAATTTGGACCGGTCCTGTCTTATGTAGACCGGTTCCGCAACCAACACACAATGCTTATGATCTTATCTAACACCTGTTATAGACATCTAACCTTGATCGCGTCGTAGGATCAAAATAAGGTTCGATCGAGGAAACTTGATCCAGGAAGTATACGAAGGCCATGCCGGAAGCTCCAAACTAACTTGAACTTGATCCACCGAATAATGACTTCGTGATCTATGATTATGGTACTAGAAAAAAGATATCAGAGAATAGTTGGCAATACAATATAGAATCACATAGGAATTGGAATCAATCAGCCGTAAAAAGTGACAAATGAAGTTCGATTTGAAAGCCTCCAACGAGTCGGTCAGGGGCAGATACTACTAAAATTATGTGAGGTGAAGAAGAACTTGTTTTTTTTTAACAAATCTTTAATTATGACTAATAAGTTTTATTTTTTTTTTATTTGAAAATGACCGACATCTAGCTGATATGTGAAATTTCTAAAAACCATGTTATGTTAGCCAGTAAAAATAGTAATAGGAAAAATGATTTAAAAACTCATCTTTAAAGCATTTTTCAATCAATTGTCAGTTACAATGCAAGAAGTTTCCCCCGTTACTTCTATTTGTTTTGGGGGGGTAGTTGATGTAACCCCACGTTTTGCAAAACCATTAACACATTTTGACGTCATCAGTGAAACCTGGCACAGTTCGTGCTATTTGTATGCATCAGGACGACTCCTCGACACGCTAAAATCTTCACAACCGAACACCGGTCCTCGCCCGCTGCATGGTGCGGAGGATTAACATTTTGATTGGTTGCGTGAATCATTTCGCGTCCCATGGATCTTTCTTGAGAAGCTTCTTCATCTGTCGATCGACACGTAACGGGCAACTTTCCAGCCAAGGTACGGGTTTTCCGAGGAAAACACGAGCCACCGACGAACACAAACGGGGTAGATTGGTTTCGGTTGTCGTGCGATGCTTTGGCTGGATGTGACTTGTTATGCTAATTTGTGGCGTTTTTTTTCTCCCCTTTTTCCGTGAAAAATGAGCGATCCTCGTTACTTTACGTTCTGGACGGCGGTGGAAGGCTAGTAACGCGAGGCAAGCGAGATGAAAATATGTGTGTGAAACGGGAGTTCAGTTCGAAAATTGCTGATTGTATTATGCAAACGTGTTTGAACTTTTCTGCTCAGTATTCCACCGCTTTTGGTTAGCTATTGGCATTGATGCTGACAGGTACGCAATTATGATGCTTTTGAAGGGTACACAAGTAAGTGCAATGCAGGTTGAAAATAAGGACACAACATATTAACTACGTTTACTCATTTCTATGCATCTTCAGTCAGACGAGTTGCATTGTAATTACTAAGGGATATGAGTCCTATTATTACAATTTACATTATAAAATTAGATGCCAAGTGAGACGTATAGATTTATTTTGAATTAAATGGTTCACTGCTTGTTGATGACCTTGTTCTAACATATTGCAGATATTTATTTATTTAAAACATAGATCAGAGAGATTTAGATCCTTGAGAATTAATGGGAAAAAATACATCATTTTGCGTAATGCAGAGCAGCACAAGGTTCGGTGCGTACCGTGTGACAATTTTTCGGAGTATAAGAGTGTTAAATATTCATGTCTCTCAAGACAATCTTTATCACGACCCGGTAAACGATGAAGCTCAACTGGGCTAGCTTAACTGGAGCACCGACATTTTTTTTGGTTCTTTCTCTATTTCGTTGATTTCGCACCACGCTGTCGCGGATGACGTATGCGTGTGCTTAGGTGTCAATTTATCTTTTTTACTTAATTCATTCCAAACGTACTTAGAATTCTGATGAAATCAGAATTTGTGGTTCCGCGTAGTGGGTACGCCGGGCAGGCATTACGTGCAGTTAGAATCTTCTGCATTTGACGGCACACGACACAGGAAGGAGTAACGCTTGCCGTACCATTTTTATTTACATCGCACAACGAGGGCAATGTTTATGATGATGATGATGATGATGATTGCTGAAGCTAGTTGAAGAGCAACAGCCGATGGTATCGTTCAGCGAGACCGCCAGATACACTAACCGCACCGCAGGATGCACGAGATGCTTATGCTTATGGAAATTCCGGGGTGCTTATTCATATTCATGCCTAATGTTTGCCTTTGCCTAACAGATGGCGTACAATTCGGTTCATGCTGCCGGTAGCTGATGGGTAAGATCCTGCAGGAATTGTTCCGCGTTCGTTCGGAAATGTCGTGTGGCTATATCCACGCAGCATTAGCAATAGCTGAGACAAATGGTTTACCGCTAGCTGCTAAATGAAAGAGGGACCCAGACACCGAATTGAGGCGAGAGGTTGATCGTGAGAGCTCTTCATGGACGGAATTCATTTCTTGATCTTGCCTTATTTTGAAATCATATCCAAGGTCATATTTTAGGATAAGTTGTTAATAAGAATAATAAATGGATTGTATTTATAATTGAAGAATTAACTAATTTCGAATGACGTCGAACCTGTACTGCAATTGAATGTCTTTCTTTCTTGTTCCTTGAATCCCACATTAATTGAAGCTCTTTAGACGTGTAGCAAAAAACGGATCTTAGCAAAAAATCAGAATAAGTTAACTTTTAGCTTTACTTTATCGTAGTTGTGGAGATCTGTTGCACCCAGTTGTAGCGCCATAATTACTGAGGAAGATTCTTTGTTTTAGGCTCCGAATATACGAGGTCTTGGATTTAAACATATTCAGTTATACCTTCTCGTCTGGTGATCTCCTTCGATGTAATGGGCTTAGATTAGACACTTCGTACTGCAAGGATTTAAACGTAATGGGAACATTATGTAGAAGATGCAAACGTTTATCTTCAAGTTGCTAGACATACTATATCCAACCTTTACGCGAGTTGTTAGTCGTTAGGAATAGGTTTCACCATCCAATAAGTCGGCGACATGTGCTTTCCTGTAACCAGAAGCAGACTTGCAGAATAAAGAGACATTCTGTCATCTTTAAAAGTTGTTGTAAATGATCAGCTATATCGGCTATATTCTGCCTTTACGAATTTTCTGAAAATATTCATTTCCTGTTCAAAGTACCTCACAAGACTATAATGTTCAATGGTTGGGTTTCGTTGGATTTTTCTCCAAAAATATTCCGTTGCGTGTTCTATCAGCAAAAAACAATCCGATTGGCAAATGACTGAATGATTGGCGGAGTTGTAAAAACCACTCTCGCCTGCATTTTGCAGATGATAACTCCGGTTTGTGACTATGGTTCGGTTAATCTTGTCCCCATAAATCATCCCCACTAGTATTGCGACCCCGTTGACCCGGTCGATCCGCTGGCTAGCTGGCCCATAATCACTTGTTCGTGTCTTTTGATGAAGTGTTACGCCCGTGCCCGTGGGGGGGGGGGGGGGGGGGGGGGGGGGTTTGGGTAGAGTGTGGGTGAGCGGTTTCTGTTTGTTTGCTATAGTTATTTATATGCGATTTTAGTCGAGTCGAGAGCCATCGTGGGCCAGCAGGCATTCGCGCATCAATCCAGGCTCCCATGTCGCACCGCAACACGCTGTGTAAATGATGCTGTTCAATAATCTGTCGTATTTACACACTTTGCAGTGATTCTTTTTTTTTATGCTCACCGCACGCTACACGGATTCGGGTTCTGTGGGTCTGTGGGCCTGTGTGATTTATACATTTTATGAATGAGTGTATTTCGTTTTTGCCATTTTTTTTTGTTTGGTCGGCGAACGAGAAATATTTGTGTGCAGGAATGGCCTTTGTTGCCGTTCTGTTCTTTATGCTGCATCGTTTTTATCGCTTGTCAGTCAGACATGATTTTGGGTTTTCATTTTATATCCCACGAATATCGTTTTTCGTGCGTTGAGGTTGGTTCAGCGGATGAAGCTGATGTTACTTTTTTTTCATTTGATGCTTTGGAGCCATTTTTAAATTGCTATCCCCGTGTTTTATTCCGCCACCGTACGGTACGATCGGGCCGGAGGTAAGGTCACTTTGCCTCTGTTTACGCTACGGGCGAAAGTCAATTTTTGTCACTGCATGAACGAGTTTTTTTGCCCCCAATCACCAATTTCTGCCCGAGGTATTAATAAATTAACACAAATTTAATCCAAAACATTCGTTCCATAAATAATGCTCGAAAACAAAGTATTTATGCCAAATCGACAGCGGCACGACAGCGCGCCTGAATGCGTAACGGGTCAACAAAAAACCGAAATCTCGCGCAATGTTGCACATTAATGACTCTACATGATGCTTTTCATTGTCTGGCTGTGTGTGAGGTAATGTGCAAAGAAAAAAAAAAGATCCCTGAAAAGTCGAAACTGCAGAGTAACCGGTTAAGGGATTTATGATGGTGCTTGTGGATCTCTCTCATGCTGGGATGACTATTACGCCTTTAATTGTTTATCTTCTTTTACTGCTGGCCAGAGGGAGGGTGTTAAAAAATACAAAACAAATGTGTATGTGTTTTTTCGTCTTTGGTGTTTGTAATAATAATAGCACACCATATTGCTGAGAACCTCAGAAATTCTTGCCATTTTTCACCGATGTAAGTATAAAAATACATACAATTAATTGCACGCAACTCCTAAACAGGGTCAGTTTTGTCTGAAAATCAACTGTTAATGATTCGCTTCTAATTCAACGAACAGGATTATCACACTTGAAAAGGATCCTAAGAGCAATATCTTATTTCGATCATCACCGTCATCTGGCCGATTTTAATCGCATTCAATTTTCTTTCCAACTATTGATGTTTCACAATGCGTCAGCTCTTCCACGGCCTACTTTGCCATCAATGTACAGCAGTTCCCGTTCTTTAGCGTTTGGGAAAAAAACAATTTCACATTAAGGTATGATAAGCTAAGCACCGTTCCTTCGATGAACCTACAGCGACGATACGATGCAAATCCGAACGTGGTAAGCCGTACGACAGTTTCCTCAATCTGATGGAATTGGTGCATGTTTGTTTGTCTTTCGCTATTAGATTGAATGGGCTAAAGATCTATTCGATTCGTTCGAACGGGTGTTTCGGTCGGTGTTTGAACACGAACAGTTTTTGGCGTCGTCTCAATGATGGGCTCGTTCGCGCCGGTCCTCAGAACCACAGCTCCTTTCGCTTCGCCGTTGACCTGAACGCAAAAGGATTTAGCAAAGGCGATGAAAGCTCCAATGCATTTCCAATTTGTCGCCTTTTTTCACCCTCTTTCGTTTAACCGAAATTGCACAAGCAAACGGGCGTTTGTCTATTCCGAGAGATAGATGGTACGGGCTGCAGTGTAGCAAGAACAGGGTAATGTGTTTTTTTTTTCGCTTTCGTTCGACGGTTATCTCGGCGATTCTTGTCATCGGTGCCATATCTTTGGGTTCACTGTTAGCCAAAGTGATAAAGATGCTTTAGTACTAAGAATGAGGGCGGTTCCACTGTTTGCCAAGCGTGGTTTAAATGGCTAAGGATCACTCGCATCGCAATAAGGGCCCTTGATCCGTGGACAATCAAAACACACAACTTACAAGTCATCGTCCACTTCGTTGCTTGCTGAGTATGTTTGACGATCGATTAGCTTTGTTCTGAAAGATTATTAGATCTTGCTGCCATCAGATTGAATTTGGTCCCGAGCTCTATAGCCGTGTGAGTTGATTTGGGTATTATGTATTACGGTATGGTTTGGACATGAATGAGGATGAAACTGATACGACACATTGGTGCTAGTTCAAGAATTGTTCTGCTTTAAAATAAATGATAGTCGAAGAAGTTGTAGAGCTTACAGAACAGCAGAGAAGATGTTAGACTGTTGTTAAAGCTATGTGAAAATTACGTGAATAGGAAATCTGTGAGCAAACAATTCGAAATCGAAGCTAAAATCGAACTCTTCGATTTTAAGCAATAGGTCTAACTTTTTAAAATTTCATACACTTTAACGTTTGGACTGCCATATCACCCATTTTCGGGGTGACAGCAAACCCTCCCAAAGTAAATAAAGAAGCATAATGTGTATGTTATGAAAACAAGTTAGATTAATATAAATCGAACAGATATTTACCTTTTTTTGGTCAAACGGACATGACGCTCTACAGCGATTTCAATGATCTGACGACGAATTTCGCTCAAAAGCCCTTTTCAACGTCAAGTATGAAAACAAACCATTTCAATTTATGAATCTAACGCCTAATAATCCAGCAAGACAGGCGAAGAACGATTATGCATGTAGATGTAGATAAAAAGAAGAAATTGCATAAGCGAGGAAAGATCCATAATTTAATTTTAGTGCTTTTTAATGTCAACATTGCCACAAGTGTGTTTAAAGTTTGACCGAAGATAAACGACTTTGCCAAAAGGTGTTTTGATTAGTTTCATCAAAAGTGTCTTGGTATCAATCAGTACGGAAACCCGTAATCGTTCGCCTATCTTTATCAACAATCAAGGCCAACGGTTTGTATTTGTAGAGAAAATTGATTCCATTTAGTAGGTTAGTGTTTGACCTCTGAAAGGAATCGGAAGGGCGTTCGATTGAAACCATCGAGTAGATTGCTTGACATAACACTTATACTGGGCAAACCGTCATCTCAACCATTGACTAAGTGATTGCTTTTATTCGAAATCGCTGTCATTACGCCAATTTGGCATTGAAGGACCGGAAGTAATTTCTGAGATATAAGATTGCCCAATCTGATACTATGATGTGCTGCTTGTTCAGGCAACTCGCTCTTAATCTTACAGTTGGTGAACTTTGGAGTCAAAAGTTTTCTTATTTTCGTAAAGATGAAAACAAGCGGCTGTTATCAATGAAAATGATGTGCTTTGTCTGAATTTATGATCTATTGGCTCATTGAAATCTCATTATCATTTGAAAATGTTTAAGCAATGGGTTATAGATAATTCTTGGTAAGGATGTTCTTCGGGATCGAAAAGTCATTTACATTACAACTTAAAATTTGTAAGCACTTTTTACTACCACTAGTACACTTTTGCAATTCTTATCTGCTTTTATACAACAGTTTTATTTTTATTAAAACAATGAGCTCAATATTGAAAGTGAAGAAGCGCCAGCAAAAAAGGAACTCAACCAACTTTTCTACCGTATTCTTGCTCAGATAACATGATCCTTAGCGTGTACCTATTCTATCAGGGAATCTTTTGTCTTTTGGAAAAAACTGCGCTTTCTATGCAAAGCGAACACCAAGTGAAACAAAAACATTTTGTACAGGTGGAACCATCGAGCTGGAAGAACCATTTTGTCTGGCTTTCTTTTGTGGCGCCCACATTTTAGTGGCCTTTCGACATACCACTTCTAGGGAAATATAAACCAAAGATGTCCCAGCTGGGCATAGAATGGGCTATCATCTTCAAGTATTGCAGTGAAGAGGATGCGTCAAAAGGTACAAGCGCAATGCACAACGTAGCTTGAAGGATGACAGCCCTAGATTGCTTTTCATGCTTTTGATATCAAGTATGCACTTTTTAGCGCCCTTTACCTTTACAAAGACGTAAAGTGCATCCAGCGTTTGAATTGAATGTTGAAAGTAACTCTTGTTATCTTGTTATCCGGGTAAGGTAACAGCCTTTTTTTGTAAGTTTGATGTTTGAGATTTGATAAAACAGTTTACGTTTCCATATTGTTGAAAAACATTGTAACTTTAACGGTTAATATAGCGCTTTTGTGATATGATGACTAGTTTTTTTAAACATCCTTCTGTTCTTGTTTTATTGTGTTATCTGTCTGGTTGCTTGTTCTGTTGTTTACTTTACCGAAAAATGCTGCGGAATAACCATACCACAACAATTTGGTTGGGTCTGTTTTGACCTAAACCTGTCATACTGTTATCATCAATCAACACAAAAAGCCAACCAGTTTGACGAAACTCCACGCGGGAATAGTTTCCAATGCTAGCATACACCACACTGGTGGGCCATTTCGGTTTCCGGTTTTAGGGAATTTTTATCCGGCACGCGAACCACACGATCGACAAATTGGCTGGCGGGCTTGCGTCAGAAAGTTATGCTTGCCAGCTAGAACGAGTAGTTGTGGCGGGAAACCACGAATCGTCCGGCTGCTATCAAATGTGTGTTGCAAGACAACGAGCTACACAAAGCTACTGAGCTGAACAACTCCGTCAGCTGGCTTTCCCGGGGATTGATGGTTGTTTATGAGGGGCTCAAATCGGCGTGAATGATGTAAACGGTTTGACGGCAGAACGGAAACTTCGATCCTTCCTTCAAGCAAAGCAAATAAATCTAGAGGAAATAGATTCAATCAATCAATTTACATTATGTTGCGTTTTACATATCTTTGCCAGCTACTGATACTGTGATGTCGTGGCAGTCTAACGAGGGTGTCCGGGTGCCCGGGTATAGTGATTTATGAGGTTGACGATGATAAGTATAAACCACGAGCACGCAGCAATGTAAATACCGAATAAGCTTTATAATAAGAATAAGGTATTCTAGTAAATTTGCCTAAACGACCACAAATAGTCAAATGTTCCAGAAACAGCGGATGGGTTAGAACAAAACGTACTATAACAAATTACGGCAACAAGTGTTGTTAATGTGTGAACAACGTTAAATGTTAATACGAATATAATTATGGCGTTCTATTAAAAGCTGTTTATGAAATTACTTTCTTTGCAGTTGAATATAACAAAATAAAAAAATATTAAAAATATGTTACGTTAGATGTTGAGTGTGAATTAATTAGCACAGAATTTCACCATAAGAAAAGGGTAAGGTTGTAACATGTGTGTATGAAACATTGTGAAGAGTTATTTTTTGCAGGGTAAAGAGGATAGAACTGTATGGAGTTTATTCATGAAGACCGGAAAGGCCATATTGCTATTGAGGTTAAATTGATTTCAATGTAAAAATGAGATAAAGAGCTCGAAATATTCAGAAATATGTTTAAGCTATTTAGTTATAATAAATTACATGAATTATTGTTGTAAAAAATATATTTGAATTTTTAAATATTATTTTTATGGAATAAAAGTAATACAATTGCTTAAATATTTGTGATTTGGTCCGGTTTAACAATATAGTTTAGTTACTCTCCCCAGAAGGAATTTTATTGGTAGGGAACTATATCCTTCTCCAACCTATCTAAAGGTAATTTAACTAGGGTGTACTCGAATGAAATTCAACTTCAATTCCTTTAATTTGTCCTTTGAAGTAAATTTTATCTTCTTCACGTAAGAGCTCGTAATTGTTTGAAGAATACCTGGAAATTATTCAGAAAGCAAGAAAAGTAACAAATTGTGATGGAGACGCCTAGTAGCTAGTGATCAATAGAACGATCTCAAGGAAAATGGTCCTACAAAATTGGCGTTGGTATTTGTAAAAAATATTAAATAACGCAAAGATTAAATATTTCGATTTGTTTTATCAATTGAACCAAATATTCTTATTTTTCATGTGCTTACTGCTTACTGTTAACCTAATGAATCCCAGCGTATTAAATAGCATACACCAAAATGCTATAGATACCACGACTTCTGAAGATCTCTAAATGAAAATATTGTGTTTAAAACAATATATTGTAACAGTTTTTATGATTTTTGAATTAAGAGTTCGTACCCCTGAGATATAATGGGTTAATGAAAAGTAATATTGTAGATTTGTATTTCCCGACTAATGCTCAACGTGTAGCGTGTGTTGTTTTGTAGAAAAAATCACTTTCAAGCTCAAATGTTCAAACCCCCAAGAGCTGTTTACGTCATTCAGTTGGAAATGAGGCTCTTTGTGCTAATTATCTGTTCTGTACAAAACATTCGCCATATCGTATAGCCATCCATATCACCGCTTGTTTTGAATTAGTTTCTTTGCATCAATGATTTGCGTTACCGGTACTGGCCTGCACGAGTATGTGTTTTGGGGAGCGGCGGATCAAAACAACTTCAGCTTTAGCCGAAAATGCAAACAAAAACAATACCATATGGCTCGTATGGTAATGCAATTTCACGCGCAGAAACGTTCCCAAACCAACTAATAGACATGCTAGGATGTGCTGGTTTGCTTTTTTTGTTGTTGGGTGTATGAAGTCAAAGAAGTAGTGCCTTTTTTATCGTTCGCTTGCACCCCGAACCGTAACGCGTTTAATAGTCGACCGGCTGGCTGTATGTCTACACACATCTCTTTCTGGTGCTTCCTTCAGCCAGCTTTCGGGCGTATGAACTGAAGTTTGGTCGACCAAGCACACGGTTCGCTTGCAGCGTTAGTTTCACCGGTCTCTAATATTCGTTGTTCCACCATGCATATTACGTATGCAAATCATGGGGAAAAATATTTTCGTGATATTTACAATTACAGCACCCAGGCACCGTTGTCCGGTGTCCGGACATGCTAGTGTTGCAATAATATAAAACGCCTCACACTGTGAGCTACCGGGTGAGCATAATGCAGAGCGGCCGTGCTAACACGCCTGCGAACATTCGCCGTCTTGAACGTCGCCTTTTCCTTCCCTAGCCTGGAGCTCGAAGATGCGGGAGAGCGGGTGGAGACAGGAGTCTCGGCAAAGGTGTCTTTGTGATATTGAATTCTGCCGCCCTCTGCGTTGCCGACGTGTTGCGTTTTGGGCAGCTGGCAAGCATGACGGAATGGTATTGAAAATAGGACCAAAACGTTATTTTCCCTTTTGGCGTCTGGAGCGCCTCGGTACCGGGTGTGGGGGACTCAGGACATGGGAAACGGTTTTCGAGTGCAAATGAAATGGTTTCTCTGCTCATGAATAGAAATCACTGCAATAGCAACTTCTATTGAAGCTTACGGTGCACAGCTTCCGCATCGGGCGCAGAGTGGAAGGTGAGCAGCACTGAGTGAGTAAAAATGTTTCACCCATAACCTGTATGTCATTCCCCAACCCAGGATGACATTCATGGTTCCGAGAGGCTGAAACAGGGTGGAGCTGGTGGAGGGGGAGCAAAAATAGCAACACATCTCTCGGCCGGGATTCGAGACCAACCGGTTGGGACAGGGAACGTATTTTACTGAGCTTGCACCGACTGCACCGGCCCGATAGGACGCTGAGGTTGACGCAAGGTGGTATTTTCATGCATATCGCGTACGGAGTTCGTCTGGCCGTCGGGCAGCACAAGATGCTGCTTTTGAGGCTGAAATGAAGAAACTCTGAACACAAAAAAAAATAATAATAAAAAAAAATCTACCCAACTAAATTCAATTTGAGTATAATAGGGAAATTTCAATTGCTTGCCAGTGACAGTGCGGATGACGTGCTGAATATGGTCCTAGTTTATGAAAAGGAAAGCAAAACTATGACAATCAATGACTAACCAGGGCATCGGGCAGTCGTTTCATGTCCAGAGATCGTCCAGGCACGCGTAACGTATGGAGATAGACTTAACCTGAAATAAAGCGGCATTCAAATTTCAACTTATTTCCCATTGGTTCCCATTGGGCAATTTATGATTAGCACCACGTGCTTGTTTGCTCTGTTCGAGTGCGATTAGACGAGGAGATGCTCTAAAAATTGGCCCCACAGCACGTCGACGTGTGTGGAAAAGTTTGAAAAAATACCCCATCTTCGATATCTAATGACTGCAACTCTGGGTGTGCCCGGAACTCGGGCACTTATTAACATCTGCTGAAATTGATTCCGTGTTGCAATGCGTACCATTGCATTTGCCTGTTTGTTATTTCAGTCTAATGAAAACCAAACAGGAATCCCGAGCTGTATCGTTGGTGGGACCTGAGCGTGGTGTACAGTTTTTGGTGCGTTTTATGCATGAGATATGAATACGCGTGCACAGACACAACCGCTCGGATGAGCGACATCATAGATGATAGCGTACGAAATCCGAATTCGTCCGATGTACCAATGTGTGAAGGGTATCACGTGATTGATCTAGAGAAAAACGCTGGTAGATGGTATTTTGTTTCCAAACAGAACAAACGTATCGTTTTGCTAACCTGATTTGATACTGGTTGTTTACCCAAAAAGCGAGTCTAAGCTGGTATTCTAATATTTTTTCAATAATTCCATTTGCCTAGGCGGTTTTTAGGAAGCGTGATCAATCATAAACCTTGAGCGAATCAATGTTTGCTAATAGAACTCATTTATTCACCCAAAAAAGAGTCTCTTCCATCTTCCTAATTTATTTTGACCACAGGCGTGACAGTCGCTTGAAGGCACACCGTAAGCGTGGTCTTTTGCCTTCCGGATATGAAGTCGCATTCATCAAATGAGGTACCGTGCACGGAACCGGGAGGCACCCAACACCAAAGCCCTGTGTATTGGGAGGAGATAAATTTGGAAGGAACTGCAACGAGTAAAGATCTTATCCAGCAACAATAACCAGAACGACGAACCGTAGCCATTCGCCATGCAGAACAGTTATACGTTTACGATGTGGTGTATGAACCGTTTATTCCCGGGTTTTTCCCATTGTAGCCGCAAGCGATATACAGTAAAACACTTATTTCACCCGGAACGTTCTAAGGTTTTGCGTTCAGCCGACTAACCAACCCCCGGGGGGGCATCGTGGAGCTCCGTAAAAAGGGGTGTGCCTCCCTTGTCAGTCGACATCGTCATCGTAATCTGCGCTGTGGACCGACTTGAAGGCAGTGTGTATGTAATAACAATGGTAATAACAAGAATGGCTGACACCAAATCGCCCACCCGTCCCCACCCGTCCCGGGCAGAAGAGACCACCGGAAGTTGTTTGGTGTTTGGGAAAATGAAAAGCTCGAAAAGTCGAGGAGTGTTTCGAGGACCGAAAGAGTAGCCTTGGGTTGAGATGGTTGAGTGAATACGAGAGGAACGGGGGAAGAGATGCTGACCGGATGGACTACATGGCTATATAAGCAGCACGCGGAGCAGGCACACACACACACACGAACTGAGCTGAGATCCGACACACTGACGCACTCATGCTGGGCACGTATAGTTTATCGTTGCTGCATACTCAGTCAGCATAAAGATGAGGTTCCGCTTTGGTTTCTGTTTCACTGGATAGTGGCGCCAGAGTGGTGTGGGCAGAAGGGATGGACGTGGAGATCTGAAAGCATGAACGTGGGGAATAAAGATTGACCCCGGAGAAAACATCACGTTGTGATCGGGCTGGTTAGTTTGACGTTGGATACAGTGTGGCCGTAGATAGGGAAGCGAAAGTATGAGCACTGGACGTAGGCCATTAGTTGGACAACAGTTAAATCTCGCGAAAAAGGCATGAATGGAACTTATTACACTTCCAGCACAGCATCCTATAGAATACCACTATTGTGGGGTCATATTCGCTTAAATGCATGCTGTTCAACGTGTTAGTACATACACATTATACTTACAGTGTTTAAATGTTAATTAAGGATTCATAGAATTTCAACAATTGAGCAGCTCTGTGGACTGTTTTTAACATTTCTATAATTGTTTTTTTTTAATTGCGCAAGGGGTGTTGTTTTGCACACAATGATTTCGCAATCAAATACTGTTGACAAACTACCAACAAAATAGTAAATGCTCAAGCAAGCTTCATTCAATTCAGGAAAAGATGTTCAGGAATGTAGTAAAATAAGGAGGGGATGTAGTGGATGCCGGGTGTGGGAATCAACTAGGTAATCAGGCGTAATCAGGACAGACTGACGAGTTGGATCTGGAATAATTCGCGCTTTGTGGACTCTTCTCAAAAGAAGTTGTTTAGATACATTGTTTATACTAGTTTGATTTTATTATGATATTTTTTCAGTTTCAGATTAAGGAAAAAAACGATAAAGGAGTAGAAATAGGGAAGGAAAGTTGATGTCTAATGTCAAATTGTAACAAATGACTAATCCTCAAGGTAGATAGTAGCACTGGTTTACTAATTATTATTAAATGAAACGGAAAGACTTACTCTAATATGATACTGGATATAAAATAGTACATTCATAAACGTTGTAAAATATTTCGAACAGAAATATTTCATATGCAAGATGTGGAAAATTTGACACTAATCTATTTAGATGCGAAATCAACTGTATTGTGCCGTGCAACCGACTCATGCACAATTCCTGAATGATGAACCTGGAACCCTCTCAGGCGTCAAATGATGAGAAAAAAAGGTTTGAATATTCGTTCAAAAGTATCTGTCTCTGACGGCTGGCCCGAAGGTATACCGTACAGTGCTGTGTGGCCATCGTAATTTTGGCTGTCGCTCGGAGTGTAAGGTATTACTGTCCACGCGTACTGTTTCTAGCGCTTCAACTACGTTCCGACCTTGTTTCGTGACATTTCCCGGAACCGAAGGTACCCAAGAGCAGGTGCCGGTACGGTGGCGCGGGTCGCAATGAGACTTAGGTGTGAGACAGTAGTGAATACAAACTGTAGAATAAATTTATTTAGAAAAGTTATGAAAATCGCAGTGCAACTTTGGCACCAATGAACATCAGGGCGTCGGTCCAGGGGACTGCCGTTTACAAGACGCCTAACAAGCGACATTGACGCTCGTGCGGCGATGATTGCAAGCACTATCTGCTAGCAGAGAAATCCGGCTACGGCAAAAAACCCCCCTCCGGAACCGGGGGTAAACCGGAAGTGTTCGCATCGCCGAAGGCACTTTCCTTCTGCAATGGTGCCATGCATGCCACGAGTCTGGTGCTTCAGCTGCTTCTTGTTTCGATCGCGAGAAGGAATGGTTTCGAGAACTGTACTCGGAAGCTTCGGGTTTTTCGTATTCAGTCGCATTTGCATTTTGCGACTTGCAAGTTGCAGGACGTACGGCGATAACGAAACAGGGTTGAGAAAAGGAGCAACCGAGAGGGACAGAGTGTAGGTACACGGATGGTGAAGAACTTGCAGCGCAGCAAGAGAATGGAGTTTATATGTTACGGAGTGGGAGTAAATTTAGCTGAACCATCTGATTACGTTTCTATGGTGAAACGAAGCCGTTATTATGCACACTGCAGCCCATTTAGCTACCGGGAGCCAGTGGTGGGGGTTTAGGGTTTGGGTCCGCAGACGGGTCATTTCATGATGATCTTGCTGATGCTGATGTTTAGGATGATAATGTTGATGAGCCATGGGCATAGGCTGCGATGCTTTGTTCCCGAACGGCCATAGCCTTGCACCATGAATGGTCGGTTAAAACCAGGCAAACAGGAAAAAAGTAGCCAAAATGGGTTAATTCAGGCACGAGAGATTTGGGTTCCGGGCGGTATGCACACATCCGGATGCAAGCAAAAGGATATGCCACCGCTTGCGATGCGGTGTAAGATTTGGACATGCAAAGACTTCCTACCCAACCCGTGGCAAATAGCATTCCGGTAGCGGGGTTGTTGCAATGGTGACGCCAAGCACAGATGAATGCAGTAGTTTTACCACCCATTTACAGGGCAAACGGTAGTTCCGTCTTGGAGTTTGCTGTTGTTCCGGCCTGCCAACAACACCACAATGCTAAAGTAAACTATCCATGCGGTTTTCGGGAGCGAAAATGCTGCCATTGCCGTGCATTGCGTAACCTCAAAGGTGATTAAATGCATTGCTGTCTTTGAGCCCGTTGCCTGTATGTAAATGGCTGCCAAATGGGTAGCTCCCCGCGGCTACATGCATGAGCTTAGAACTCATTTTGTCTAAGCCTTCTTGTTTACTGCGGGCTCTGCAAGCATGTAAGGTCGTGTTCATCGTATGCCACCTCCCATTCAAGCCTACCGGAATAGCCAGAGCAACCGCTGAATGTAATATTTTTTACTTTATGTTTCCGTTCTCAAGCGCATTCGAGTACCATTTTCCCAAGTTCACTACGCTTCATCACATAGAACGTGTGGGACATAAAAGTCGGTTTTCAAACAATTTTAAACAAGTGCCCAGTGATGGGACAATGAGTGCTAGTGGCTTGACTTTCTTATCATAGATATGATTGGTGCTTCCCATACCGATTCATCGATGAGGCTTTGAGGCTGTTAGTGGTAGCCACGCAGACATGCAGGCAGAACTTTTAATGAGCAAAAGTTATTCAGCTTTATGAACGCTGATATGATCGTCAGAGCTACAAGTTTCTTGTTTATGCTTTAATGTGAGCTCGTACTATTTCAGTGCCTTATCGCAACATGGCATTATCAGTCACTCGAGAGAACAGTGCACGATTTTGCAGATGTAACTTGCTTTTCAAAAGGAATGAGTAGGCATAGGCATATGATTCGTTATGAAAATATTAGTACAACCGTTGACTGTTAAAACAGGCATTGGTGGTACCTCAAAACTACTTTGTTTAATTTTTTTTTAATTTCTGTTCACATTTATTAAGTTCAGGTATAAATGTACTACACAATAGATATAGTTTTCTTAAATATGCTATTGTTTGATTGATTTTTTAATGATTGCCTTTGGGTAACTGAACATGAACACTGAGAGAATTCTGACAAGATGATAAAAATGGAACCTTCCAAATGGACATACATCACTTCTCCAGCTCTACAGGGAGATATGGTAGGATACTTGTAAGATGTGTAAAACTGGAATGAATGAGAAAATGCATCCTTAGTGCACACTCTATTTGCTGTACGGTATATTTATCTTACACGAATGAAATGGTAGCATCAGCAAAATATGCACTTGCGGTCAACGAACGTTGTACGCTGTGAAATAATTTCTAAAATACAGCACAATCCAACGCAGCACAAATACAGTAGTATAAGTAAAACTAGCACACCGTCGAACAGGAATTAAGCAGTTCCAAGTACCGGCTTATTGAAAGGTGGCTGGTACGCTTTCCTTGGCACCGAATGCTGAAAAAAGCGCAAAAGACATGCTCTAAAAAGATGTTTCGATAACCTACCTCACAGATCCTGGGTGCACCATAGTTTGCTGGGTCATCGTTTAGGTTTTGCACCGCAAAAGATCTATTGTTCTGTTGAGCCCCAGTTCCCGAGACGATGGTTTCCTACTCTAATCATTTCCCTTTACTCGTCAGCACGGTACTTGTAAATCGTAACCGAAAACCTGGAACCTGCAGTTGCGGGTGAGTGTAGTTTACCGACCGGCTGGCACAGGTGATAGGAGCAAACAGTGGTGTATGGGTGTCTGGGTTTCGTCGTGCTCCTAATAGAGCGTTGCCGATCAGCGTGTGGCCCGAGTACAGTGGGTTTGTTACCACCAAAAACCGGAAAGGAAAAACACAGCAGGGGCAATAAATCTACTGATTGTTATTTGTTCTTGGGAAACGGTTCTTTCCGGTTATTGTTCGAGGATCGTCTTCCGGTGCATAGATGTACATAAATTAGCACATCTGGTTTATTTTTTAGCTAACTCCCCGCTCGCTCCTGCACGCGGTGCTCTACAGACTTCCTCGAAGATGTGTGGATGAGAGCTTTTGTAGAGCTTTTATTGCAGCAAGTGTGTGTTTATGGTCTGCTTGCCGTTTGGTGAGTGAATGAGCAGGTTGTGGAAAAGGTTATTTATTACATGCTAAGCAGTAAATTTGAATCAATTATCAGCAGCACTCGTAAGAAATGGGGTGCAGCTACACATGATTACTGAAAAACGGACAAGAAAGAACGGTGTTGTTATTACGACGGTATAACATCAATGAAATGTACTTGCTTAGGTCATTTACAACAGCATACACGCCTAGAAATTGTTTTTAACAAAACTCTTGTATAAGAAAGTTCAATTTGACGGTATGAATGAAAGTGAAAAAATAAACAAAAGAAATGAAGAAAACAAGATAAATAGTAATAAGGAACGAAAGAACAAACAAACAAAAACATAGAAAAACACAGGAACAAAAAAAAGCATTAGAAACGCAAAAAAGAACATTAGAAGCAAAAAAAAAACAAGATTATTAAATGATTTGAAGTACACTGAATACACACACATACACTGCTTGTAAGAACAGGATGTGTATCTCCGTAGTCATCTGCTACCTCGCTGTGAAACGTCGCTGTGAAACGAAACCACAACGCGATTTGTGTTTGTAATTCGAATAGAATTTAAACTACAATTAAACATCGATGTAAAATATTGTAAAAATTGTTAATATTCCGGTGCACCCAACTTTTTGCAGCCCGTTCACAAGGTCATATTTTCGGCCAGCAAGCCTTTTGCGATCCTTGATTTTCAATTATTTTTAATGAGTTGTACATGCTTGAACTGGCACAACCCCTCTCCATTACACCTCTGGAGTCCGGGATCGACCAGACCGTTACATGCCTCGCACCGTGCGAATCATGAGCGATCGGTGATGTAAAATGAACCCATCATCAACAAAACATTTTATCCCGGGCGGTGGAGAAAAATCATTCCCGCTTAATCAAGGGTTTGGGTAGGTACACCGACCGCATGACGAGAAATAAATTTCCCGCATCTAACGGGTCGTTCCACTCATTGCTCTGCGTCGGCACAGGGTGTGCTGTGATTAACGATAAGTTTAGCCAAAATAAACGACATTCAAATCCGGACATGGAAGGACCGGCACCATGTCCTTTCCACCAACATCGCGAAACTCCAAGGCAAGCTCAACCGCCTGTCGAACGCGGAACAATACAAAAACGCGGGGAGCGAAGAAAAAAAGAGAACGAAAAGATTAATGATTTATGCTGTAGGCTTCGATTTCGTCGCTCAAGTTGACGTATTGAATTATTTGCTCGCGTCGTCTTCGACGGCGCGTATTCGTCATTTGTCCTTGGCCGAGTTCTTGCAAGAACCGGGCGCCGGGGTAAAGGCTGGCAACAAAAGCAGCGCAGCAAATGAAGATAATGAGAGGATGTTGTGGACGATTAGAGGAAGATGTCGTGGGAAGCGAACGTTAAGGGTGAACTTTTACCCATGCGGGTTGTTGTGCTGAACAAAAGGGGAAAGGCTGGAGGGCGAAAGGTGTGGAAGCGAGTGTTTGGCAGAGTTAGAGGCAGTAGGTACAATGATTAGAGCAAAACACAACCATAACACGGCTGCGGCTCCGGGCCCGATGATGAACGATTGATGAAGAGGTCGTCTGTATGGGCGATTGTCACGGAACTACCACCGTCGGGAACGTAAGCCTCGGGGGTGGCCTAGAGAAATCATACTTTTGCCCAAGTTTGCAAGAAACAACACGGTGGTGTTGGCAAATAGTCAGCGAAGCGTTGATAACGATACTGTGCATTTTTAGCCTTCGGAAGCAATGTTTGTAGAATTACGACATCAATCATAAATCGATGTCGAAAAGTTGTAGGTAAAAACACGACCAGGTAAACGTAACTTATCCTTCAGTTACAAAAACTTGATCACCTTCTGTTCTTGCTTATTAACTCCTGTCACATTTCTCGTCTCAACTTTTGTTCTAGGTTAGATCAGAAGTGGTGACATCCAATATGAATGTTCCAAAATTTGAAATTCGTTCTACGATCTACATACTTTAATCTTTTCATTTGAGTATCAATCATTGCTATCACTCTTGACTGATAAGCCCGTTAATACTTTTGTGGTAAAATTTAGGGTTTATCCAGGGAGAAAATATATCAGTGAGTAATGGAACACTACATTTGCAGAATATACGCTTACATGAATCTTACCAGCTAATCAGCATACAAAAATTAGCTCACCATGCTGTGTTCTGCTTGTCGAATGCGTCACGGAAGATAGTGTTGGAAGAAAAGCATGTTATATTCAAATTTAAATATAATTTACGCTAACGTGTTCACGCAAGTCTCTTTAGCTCTAAGTGCATGGAAATATAAACAGCTCTCTGCTTCGTTAGAAGAGTGCTTGAATAAGATTCAGTCCATAAAACATGGTAGCAAATGAGACTCCATTTGATGGTGCAAACAGTCCGGAAGAACATATGCAAATAAAAAACGGTTGAAATAATGTGGCTGTCAAAGATGGTGTCTTTTTGGCAGAATCTTAAATATGACGCCATGCGCTGACACTAACCAGCCTAGGATACACAGCTTTTTCTCCCCAGGATATTGTATTGTTTCGAAGTAATTTTCATTTAAATTGTAGGCAAATTTTTTCACAAAAACTTCGTTCATCCAAAACGTTCCCAACACGTGTTCTGACGCTGGTGAGGAAATATTGAAGTAGCTACGACACAAAGGAAATTAGCGAAACAACGATAAAGCAGCTGCTCGTCCAGAGGAATGAAGATGCGACTGAGTGCACTGCTGGAATGGTAGGAATTTGCCAAAAGGGAAGTAAACTCACAACTGCCAAAACAGAGGGAAAAGTGAAACACTACCGAGGGCTGTTCATCCCTGAGAATTGGGACGTTCGTCGTCCGGAACACAAAGTTCGCTCTCTCGTAGGGATTCTACTAATGGCCGAAAGTAGGCTATAATCATTTTTAACGGGAACTGTTCGTTTCACTTCACGCTGTTCTTCTTTTTCGCAAACCTGGTGCGAAACAGGCTGGTACAGCATACACAAAAAAAAACCCGAAAAAACCCTTACGAGAATCAGCAAGCGGGTGATTGGTTCCATAAAAAAAGCTTGTACGAAAATATTTCGACGGCTCAGTCTGCTTTGCTGACAAGACTCGCGACCAAAAGACGACGATGCAATTCAAATGGTTGAACGATTTTTCAAATTGCTCCTCCTTCGCTCGATTCCCTGTCCATCTGTTTCCCTTCTGTGGCACTAGTCTGCGAAGCGGATGTACCGGAAGCGTCGGAAAGAGTAGGATCACATTTTTTGGTTATCAACAGCACTTGATCTTTTCGGTTGAAAGAAGAGGCATTTAAATTTAATTCTTCAGGTTCCTTTCAACCGTACGTCAGACGTTTTGCCGCCTATACGGAAGCAGCTATTTTACCTTTCCGTTCCGGGATGCGCTTCACCGCGGATGTCCTATTTGGGATTTCATCAATAGCGAACTGAAAGATGTCAAGAAGAGTACAAAAACTAAGGCAGTAAGAAGATAAATGGTGTAACATAAATTTGTTAGAAAATTATTTGCCACTTTTGCGTTGTGATTGATTAGATATTAGTATCTTACTGCGTCAAAAAAGAAAAAACTAATTGATTTTTAAGTGTTTTTTTTTGTATCAAACTTTTCGTTTAAAATTTCTTTGTACCATGCGAATTGTAAATTCATCATGGCGAGTTCACGCAACTATTTGCAGTGTTTAAGAGGTGTTTTGCTGTGTGATGAACGGTTCATTTCGTTCTAGCATTGTTCACGCATCCAAAACCATCATCCCCACCAACGCACTTTTTGAACATTTTCTTTGCAACATGCTTGCTACAACCGGCTGCCGGTGCGGTTCATTCTTGTTGTCTTGCGTTCATGTTTACATATCCTTTTCTCCCACCCTTGCGATTTGTGTGCAATTTATAGCAATTTCCGTGCTGCATGTTCAAGCGCATGCGCCGTTGAAGTATTCATTTGAATGAATCGGTTTGTTATTCAGCTGTACGAAATATTTCCAACAAAATTCCTTAGAAGTGTACGACATATCTACCTCCCACTGAGCTCATGGTGAGCTGTATTATGTTGGTGTATTTTTGAAACTCCTCTCTCATTTCACTTCTCCAGTATTGCAAAAGAGTTTTCCACGATGTGATCAGAATCTCGTACGTTGGCTGCAGGAAACATCGCTTCATTCGACTGTTCCGCCTCCGTGCCATACTTTCCGCTTCCTTCTTGGGAGGGCAGCATAGCAAACAGAACCGTGGTTTGCCTCCGATTCGCTCGGGAATGCCGAAGCGGGGTCCGATTTTTGCTTCAGTATCAATTTGTCACTGGTCGGGTGTGATCCGCATACGCGGTTTGACGTTTGACGGACGTCCGGTGCGTTTGGTTACGCGGATCGCTTTTTCTCACGAAGGGTGCGTGCGGGATCGTTCCCTAGCCCTCGTTCGAATACGTGATAGTTCTAGTGGCAAGCAGGTGTGAATGTAATGGTTAGTTTTGGTCATACGATTGCTAAATGCTTGAGCGAGTGGTGATTTCGTTTCGGAAAAAAGGTGTAAAATCGTCGAGAATGTGTTGTTTGTGATTGTGCTTGATGGTAAATCGAGGTCGGAAAAGGTTGTCCTAGAATAAGCTAACTAGTGTTACCGGTGTAGTGGAACAGGATTATTGCTCGAAATGCTTTATATGAAGCGAAGAATGCTTAAGAATGGCACTATGAAGAACGCGTCAAGAAAACTTTGATTTAAACAGAGCCAGTGGCTGATGGCTGGAATTATCTTACACAAGATAGAACTATGGAGTCTAAAAATGGAATGTAGTGGAATCAGACAAGGGAAGACATCTTTGCACAAAACATGGGTCCCGGCAATCAGAAGCATCGAACTGTTAAGATTAATTTAGCCGAACCCATCCTTGTTGGAGCTTTGAAGACCTTCAATGTGAAGCATCATATGTGATTCTTTATGCTATCAGACGGGTGGTAATATCTAATGTGATGGGTAGCTGGCAGACGTATCGACGTATCTTCAAACGACTCGCTGACCAGCCCAACGTGGCCTTGGGGATTTCTAATTCCAAGTTCTTATTTCCTCCGGCTGAGATGTATTTTGGCGAATGTATTTTTTGATAAACTTTTTTTGTTGTCTGGGTGAGTGTTTTTGAGATCCCACACCTAACTAGCATCCAGGACGCATTAGATCGTGGGTTGTGGTGGCTGCTGGGCTGGAACTTTCCATGAAACGGAGGGAGAAGTTGAATCCCATCAAAGTATGTTCTCGCAATACCGGCAACCGGTCCTCAGGGAGGATTTGCAAAAGTTCAAACGTTGAAGGATTTCGAAGTGCCCGTGGTAGTGTAGCGGTGAAGGTGCAGCCATAGAGGCGAACGTGTTGCGGAAATGAGAAATGAAAGTGAAGCTACACAAAAAAGATCTGCAAAACTCAAGAAAGAATAATCTCGTCAAATTAAATCTGATTAATTGACGGCACGGTTTGGGGCACGATCGCACAAAAGCTGGGGAGAACACCAAGCCAGTGGAAAATTTGCAATATTTTGCTTTCTTGCTCGCGGCTACTGCTGGTTGGTTGGTACAACTTTTTGTTCTTTTAACTTTGGTGGCTTCTGCTTCGCATTTGTTCGTGCACCCATTGTTAGACTTGTGTTTTTTTTTTCTTTCCGCTGCTCTGCCTTCGTTTGTACGAATGTAAATGAGTGGAGTATGAGATGTACGTAAAAAAGTCTATTTGTTTCCATAAGAAAAAATGGCAGATAAGCTAAGATAATGTGAGAACAAAAAAAAAGCGAGTAAGATAATCTGTATCAGGATACTTTTTTAAGTCATTTAGAAATTTTTTTAGACATGGACGTTGTGCTTTGCCACGCTAAGTTCCCGATCGACATTAATTCGACAATCGGCGTAAAGAAGTCACACGCGAACGTACATGCACAGAAAACAGTGGGAAGAGAATCCTTTATGCATCGAGAACTTCTTACTTCGAAGGCTCACAAGCAGCAAAACAATACGGGTCCATCTTAAATAGAAACCATATACTTTTACCAAGAAGGTTTGGACTGGAGTAGAAAAGGATTAATTAAATTCATTAAACAACACTAATCTGTTGTGAGCGCGTTGGGAAAATTGTCACAAAAACGGACCCGTTTCTTTGCATCCTGTAAGAGGCATTCGGTCAGACGTAAGTGTTCCCTGCAGCTAGCATTGAAGGATATTTCCGGTTTCTCCTAGGGGAGTTGTAGGGATGTTTGCGTGTCTTTCAGTAGAGAACGGTATTTAGGATGTTGGTTTCGCTCTTGAATGCTTGGGGCAAGCCGAAAAGACAATTTTTTTGGAGATTATATAGCTCATTATCGCCGCAAGACATTGAATGTTGCAAAATCTGTACATTAACGTACGGTAACAATCAGCAATAGTTAACGGAGCAGAAATGATTCTTTGAATAGCATAACGGAGCAGATTGAGGCAAAATTTTGCAAAGATACCACATGTGTTGATATCGTTAACAGATGTGCAATAACAAATTCTTTGTTTTTTTGTATTCCAAGAAAATGCAGTAAAAAAAACAAAACATACCCATGACATTTTCCTGTTCCACGAATCGACTGTTCCATCGGTAATTCGGCGATAGTAATCCCTTTGCAATACCTGATTCCATTTCCAGTGTGTAACCTGAGACGCAGGCACTTTAGGCCAATGCAAGTCATTCGAAGCGCAACAAACGGCAAACGTGGGCCTCAAGTGATGTGAGTTATCGGCCATCGAATAGGCCGCATACACGGGCGCGCGTGTTGGTGTGTACGAGTTTAGCGGTGTCGTCAGTTCCCGGTATGATGCTTTTCCACGGAAAAAATGTACGCCGTAAGGAAAATACAGTGTAGCGCGTGACGACACACCGCTTGAGTTGATCAAACCGGAGGATTGAGAAATAAGTATGGATATATAGCCAAAAAGGAGCAAACATGAAAACGAGGTCGATGGGTTTGTGTGGCATGGTGTAGAGTAAGACGAAGCAGATGTAGCCAACAAAAAATCCATCTAAAAAAGGAAAATCTTGCGGATTTTTGTTGCTGTTTTCCGCTAGAGGTCGATGTGTAGTGCTGTGCATGTGCTTTGTGACTAGCATCGGGTCGGATGGCCCCATTTCCAAGCGAAAGGCAATTTAATTAATACAAGTGCTGATTGGCCAAACGTGTTCGCGGTTTTCGGTTCGGCAACGGCGGGTAAGGCGCTTCGCCGAAGGTGTAATGGATCATAGCGGATTGGATCTGGGCGAAACAAGGTGGAAAACCAGGAAAATCGTCACGGTCACGCTTCTGTCCCGACACCCTTAAATAATTGACGTCGGCGGCAACAACGCATAGCCAAAGGTAATAATCCCCTGGATAGAATAAGTCTTTGGACAGGTATGACTGTTTGTGTGGGTGTGCGTGTATGTTTTTGTCATTCAATCGATGAGGTGTCCTGCTTCTCTGATTATGTACGTCTTGGCTAAATAAGGTTGAAATATGTACATTTTTGATTGGCATTGAATTGGATTCACATGTGGCAGAAAGCTTCCAATTCATGCTCGCAAACATCCAACATCGTTAATGGAAGCCAAATTGGATTCACCTTGTTCCTTAGATCAATTCTTATTTTCAAGAAAAAAAACACCGTCTTCGCTCCATTGCCAAATCGTTGCTAATGAAATGAGGCAAAGCAACAGAACGTATCGCCGAAAATCAAACCCCCAGAAAAATTGAAACGAACCAAGCCGTTTTGAAGATGGAAATATTGTTATCTAATTTCCTTCTCCCGATGGCGTTGGGTTGCCTGCAAAATGCTACAGTTTGATGTTAAAACGTTTTGCAAAACAAATGAAGCGTGCCGGTCGACATTAATGTACCAGCGAATGTAACAAAACAGCAACAACAAAAACCTCCCAAAAAAGCAGTCCAGATATATCGGAAATGTGCCGAAGCGGTAGGCAATATCCGAATCGTAGAACGTTCACATCCGGCCAGCTTCCCACAGCTTCCCTGCGGATGACGTTCCCTGCTGGGGTGGTGAAAAAAATCGCTTTCCTTTCTACCCAGCACGCGCACCGCACGGAAGTGGAGTCCGTTATCCCGGGCAAGGCGTCATGAATTATAGGCTGTTATCATCACATCGTCAATAATAATCATAAAAAAGGAAATAACGATTTCTTGCTCCGCTTCTTGGGATTTTCCGGCTGGCCAGTACGATCCATCCAGTACGAGGGGGACAAAACGGTGGCAGTGAAATAAAAGGTCGCCCGTTCTTTGTGTCGTTTGTCTTTTCAACAATCGGGGAAACCCCCGGTTGCAGAGGCAGCGTCACGATCCAATTGCGTTGATAGCTGATAAGCGACGTGGCAGAATGTGGCAGAGAATTTGTGCACGATTGATTTTGGTTTTGTTTCTTACGGTGGTTCGCGTGGTGCATAGTGCCGTGACAAACGAACCGATGAGAAAGAAAAACAGCATCTCGATCTAATCGATCCCAAATTATGGTTATGAGTTGTTGGTGTTGGTGGGAGTGGACATTCGAGTACAAGGCACGAACTGGGGAACATCTACACCTTTTTTTGTAAAAATAGTAAATTGTAATAGTAAATAGTAATAGAACAATATAACAGGAATTCAATAATTTCTAAAATTTTCGTTTGTTACTTCGTATCAAAGAGGAGTTTAAGAAATATTGGCGATTGAGGCAGATGTAAATGCAAACAAGATTTATAAAAAGATAATTGTTGAGCAAAATCGTAGTCCTCAAGATATCACTAATAAATAATCGAAAAACTTTGAATGTCTTGATAATAACACGAATTAAGTTAAAGAATAATTTTAAGACTTTTGGGAAAAAGTCCTCAAACATTGTCCTCAACAAATATCGGTTTAAAAAAGAAACAAATGGCTTAAAAAAAGAAATGAACAAATGTCACTGGCTAATTGAGTTCCAGCATCATTTCGCACACAAAAATAGAAGTATCATTTTCCAAGAATCATTTTCGCCCCTCAGATGGAGGACATTGTCCAAGTACTGCCTCGAAAGATGTATTATAGAGCTCCACACAACACCAGCAACAATTCCACAATAACTCCAAACTTTAAAATCAAGGTTTCGTCTCTAATGGTGTGATATTTCACAACCAACCAAATTAACCAACAAAACCGTACTTCAATGCTGAAGAATGAGAAAGACAAGAAGAACACATTATTGGCCCCACTCTTTATAAAATGTGTTCTATGGTGCTTGTTTCACCAATCTCGTAATTTGCGGCGAAAGTTGTGCAGTTTATCTGAGCGAAACGACCAGAAAATTATGAAATCCTCTAATAGATGGAGATTTGGAAAACGGGTGGGAATAAGGTTCTCGTGGAGTGTGCACCGGGTCTGGGCGTACTAGCAGCGTTCGGGTGGTAGGTAATAAGCCCCCGGGAGTGAGATTAGCATTAAAAGCATTGCCAAATGATTTATCAGCTAAGGAGCGTCGGGAAAGACTGTGCTCCTGGCAACAGATTTCAAGCATAAGCGAAGCAAAGCAAACCAAAAAAAAGAAAACAAACAAACACAATGATAGCCAGCAAGACAACAACAGAAAGGAAAGAGAAAAAACATGGGACCGGCGGTGTATTAAGTGAGTTCTACTTTTCGGCTCCAACGTCGAACCAAAACTTTTGGCTTCAGTTCTTGCATTAGCTCTTCTATCAAGCGATCTCCTCTTCGCACCTTGCTGGTGCCACCTCCATCGGACACACCTTTCCACGAACTGGACGCGTAGTTGCGGAAAATGCAATCGTGCGGTACCGCATTTCTTTTTCTAAATCGTGCGCTATAAATGCACAGAAAAGTTTGGCATCCTCGTTCTACGTACTGTGCAGTGCCGCGGGATGAGCGGTATCGAGGAGATTTAAGTATGTGTGTGTGTGTGTGTGTGTGTGTGTGTATGTTAGAGGAAAATCACCGCCATGGTCTCGCAAGGATCGGACCAAGGTACACAAACAGTACGAGCGAAACCACCCCACCGTTAGAATGGAAAGAACCGAAAAGAATCCAAACTTCCAGCACAGTCCAGATAAATTGATTGCGATAAGTTGGCTTCCATGATCTTGGGGAGCGAAAGGAGCCACGGGGTAACGTGGTGAAGTCGAAGAAGTCGCCACTCTAATGTGAGGTGAAGGTAGGAGAAGTTAAGATGTTTTGCTATTATTGTTATTATTATTGCTATTTTAAGGTGTCTAGAGTTTTGAACTCCGGTGTCCTGTCGCCCCAGTGTGCCGTTGAAAGGAAACCTCTCGCCATCTCATTCCCGGTGTGTCTGAGCAGCTTAAAATGCATTGGCGTAACGAGACGGCGAATGGATGGCTAGGATCGTTAGCGTTTTACAGTTTCGCGTCAGTGCGACACCGTCGCGATATCCTCCAGGCCTTGGGTATGACCGTGGCATTTAAGCAACCCCAAGTGCTCAGAGTTGCTTCGTTACCGGTGCCCTTGAATGGCGGGCCAGGTCAAGACGTTGCGCGTAGGGGTTTAGTGCTAGAGCAGAGGGGAACAGTGTGACAAAGGGAATTAAATTTTCGAAGAATTATATGTTGTGGAAAATTTGTCGATGGCCGTTTGCGATAACGATAGGTCGTGATGGGTTTTTGCGTGGGGAGTTGCAACGAGTTCCCCGTTGGCCGTATGCTGGTGTAATAGGGGTTTCGGCTAAATTGTTGTTGACTGTTGCTCCCACCAGAAGAACTAACGCCTTCACTGGCCCAAAAGTTGTCGCTGTTGGATAACCCAATGGCGTTTGATGTGTTGAATTAGTGTTTGGGTCACGAAAATGGTATAAGTTTTTGCATATTTTACGGCGCTGGAAGCTGGACAAGGTATTTTTTTATCTGTTAATTCAATTTACCCATACACTTCAGAACGCGAGGGAGCTGAGGACAGAGGTTGATTCAGTCGTAGAATTGCTATACCGCTCGGAGAAAACTAATTGGACAGGAGTTGTTACAGATATCTACCAGAATTGAAGTCGCAGCTGTTCAAGAGGATGTGCATAATTTTCATTGCACTTAAGAATAATGCTTGGAATTGTATGTTGAAGTGTTTATTAATTATGAATTGATCAGGTTTTAAGAAAAGTATGGAGCTATAAAAACGACTTTGAAAGGTTCTTAAGATACATTAAAATTTATTTTGTGCAAAAGCATCTGATGGAGAATCTGGCAGGGCTTTAACCATAACTGCTATTTTCTCTATTGAAATACATTGAGCTACCGACATTGCATGCAATAATGGCGTGTTTCCGATACACGCAATTCCTTGGTTAGAGTTCTTAAAAGTCTTACACACATAAAACGTTTCATGAAAATTATACACATGCTACATAGAACATAAATATCAAAGGTGGATGTAAGATATGTGAGTTTCGGATCACTTCGCATCATGGAAGCATAAATTTCCAGCCCATTCGCGTTTATCGGTTTGCTCTGTATTAAAATACGAAACAACAACTATTAGGAATACTGTCACTCGAAAAATGATATAGCATTCATTTCTCCATCTTGCCATAGGCACGGGAAAACTCGAACGTAATAAAGCGGCAAAATTGTAACGCACAACCTATTTCCATTGTCAGTCACGGAAACATGAAACCGTGCTGACATTGCAATGTAAGTGAGAAGTGAAATAAATATGTATCTCGTGTCAGATGTAAATAAATGCCTGCTTTCGATAGCCCCCCGAAATACTCCAAGAAAGAGAATACACAAGAAAAGTACGCGAAAATGAAATCGGGGGATAAAGGAAAAAGTTGAAAAATAACCACGACAATGAAAGTGAGCCGCCGACAGACATTATACCACTCATACGCAAGAGCTTTTCGAAGGTTTTCAAGTGAGTCTTAACGCCGCAGAGTGCGTATCAAAAGTACGCCTCGAATGTTATAATAAGAAAAAAATAGACTCCCCATCACACACACACACGAATAACGAAACGCATGGGAGGAAGTCGACTGATGGTACTTAGCTTCCACGATGTTGTGTGCGATTTTCGCAGAAGGCATCAGAATATATGCGGGGCGACTCGTCGCTTTGTAGGCCTCCGCTCGCCGGTGAGCGAAAAATGAAAAATAAAGTACATGTGCAAATAACGAATAACCCACATCAGTTCCGATCCGGTTTTTCAGCCACCCGCGGCCAAGTCTCGGTGTGCAGACATAAAACCGCAATGGTAAAAAAAAATAAATAAATAAACGAAACAAATAAGTAGGAAAGAGAGGATGAAATGCGTGAACGCTTCCTTCCGGGGAAAGTCTTTTCGCGGCCCAATGGAAAATCCTTCGGTAGCGTGTTTTTTGGTTTCCTCGGGCCATTTTTAAGCCCTGAATAGATTTCCTATTTCGTGATCATTCACGACAATAGAGAAGTATTGATAAAATTCCTCATAATATGGAGGCGCTATGTCATCAAGACATTCCCGAAAAACGTTGTTTGGATGCCAAGTATCGTGAATGTTGGCTATTGGTGGTAAACAATTCCTATTATTGCTGTAAGTAACGTTCTATGTTCTTGTGGTGAATCATTGCTGGACTACAATTTTGCATACACTGTACATTTGAAATCATAGAAAATATGCTCTAGAATTTGGCATTAACAATAATTTTAGCATCTAATTTGGAACAATAAATAACAACACACTAAATTTATTCTTTCATGAAGCAGGGAAAAATAGACGTATCTGAATTAGAAAATATCTGCTTTTATGGGGCATAGTAGAGCATGAAGCTGACTTGTTAAAAGGAAAGGTAGTTTATTTCAATATTTCCTCAAAAGGAACAAAGCATGAAATGTTGGAATAGTTGAATTGAAAAATAATAATAAAAAAGCAAGGATCACAAACATCAGGAGCGCAAGGTCAAACCCATGTTACAGCTTGTAACGAACGATAAAGTTTTTAGGTGATTTTATTTACGCTCATTTTTCTTCTTCCGCTCCTGTTTCGTACCAGCGGAATACCGTACCAAAAAAAAAAACGGCCAACATTTCTTCCCACCACTAGGCCTCAAAGGACTGCCTAACAATGGTGGCCCGAATGGCCCCAAATGGTCGAAATGCTCGGTGATATTTGATGTGTTACGAACCATGGTGGAAGAACATCTTCGGCCTGGGTTGTGTTCTGCTGAAGGATAAGAAGAAAGATGTGTTTTTTCCCTGCTTCCTGCTTCCCATTATCCTTATGTTACTCAAACCTAGACGCGTTTCATGTGCGTTATGCTATTTCACCTGCTCCTCTTACGGGCGCTGGCCTGATGCCTGCGAGATACTTTTAGAATTGTTTCCTTTTTGTTTTATGTGCACCATGATCCCTAGAGCGTACCTTAAACCAGTGTAACGTGGGTTAAGCAAGCAAGAAAGTCTAAAAGTTGTTCGTTTACCTCTGCCGGCTGTCTTTAAGTTTAGTTGTATCCTTGGGTAGCATTTCAGCTGAGCACAGTGCTGGAATGGAGCGAACGAAAAAAGATACGGGAAAGGTAGCAGAGCAGCAAAACCATGAGCAATTTCCAGGCAACAGCTTCTGTGATAGAAGCAAAATCATCGATCGGATTTGACGCCAATTCACAATGAACGGGGACCAAATTTAAGAAAGTCAGGCGAAAGCTCTATCCCTGGCATCGTTTCGGAAGAGCGTCTTTTAAGCATCAGTGACGAGAAGCTGAAAATCCTAGAAAGGTACACGGTCCGGTGACTAAAAAGGGAAAAACGTTGATGTTCTAGGCGTGCCCTAGGGGACCCGACGAGGATTGTCGTTGATTCGTCGAATGTGACTCCAGCAAACGGCGGTAGTTACTCGGTTGGCAAGTTTACCCATGGGATGAAAGGCTTGTCAGGAGTGTGTGCATACGTGACAGTCTATAATCCGATGTGGGCCATAAAATTCTGGAAAATTCGGAATTGTTTGCAGGGGACCAATGTTTCAAGGTAGGCGTGGGTTTTTTTTTATTGTTTCTTGCACTAAACTTGGAAAAGTCTATACGTAAGAAACTGCAGAAGAGATCCGTATCGAAGGAGGCCTTTTATTTCTATTTGGAAATTATGGCTTTGAATGACGAATAGAAAACTAAGAAATGTTTTGTAAGATGATGTTTGTTATACATTGATAATAATTATCAATAAAAAATTAATTAGTTGAAAGGGTATTCATGGAAACACACAATTCAAAAATGCACAGTTAAGCAGTACAAAATGCGAAACAGCCCTGCCACAGAAGTAGCAAAAAAAACGTTTTTTTAATTAAAACCGTACCTTTGTTAACAAATAAACACTTAGTTTTTATGCTACCTTGCACATGCCTATCCAGCCAGCAAACAATCCTCCAGCAGTCGGAGTACAAAAGACAAAGTGGTAATTTTGTTATTAAAATCGGTTTTCTCTCCTTTTCCACTAATTAGTTCATAACTATAACCGTCTATTGACTTGCCAGGTGCGGCGGGCTGCGGCAGACCAACGAATAAAGTTTGAAATTAATTTTCAACTAATTTCGAATCAAATTGACAGCCCGGCGGAAGTGTCTCGTTGGGCGATTTGCAAGGGCCTGCCAAGTTTCCGTTCTCGGGGCTTTTTTTCTCTCCTTCTTCTGGCTGCTACAGTAAGGAGTGTGTCAGGGATACGCATGAAACTTTGCCTTATGCACCCAACGTGCTGGGTTTTGTGCTGCTCTAACAAGCATTCTTGAAATACTTTGCCTGATTTAAAATGTTTCCTCCTTGTGCAGCACAAGTTGCAAAACATACTTGCCCACTGTTGTCTCTGGAAGGTGTGGTTTGAACCTTGGGTCGTAAGCGTGATGTTCCGGTGGCGCCGTGCGGATCGGTAGTTGGTGGTAAATATTTCATTAACAATCTACAAACTATTTAACTGTAATTTTTCAAACAAGCTAGCATTGAAGGGATAATGCGGCATGGTCTGAAAAAAAAAATCCCCCAGCAAACAACCATACACATTCGAGAACATGCGAGTGCATGAAAGTCGTGTGCATGAAGATCCTTGGGTTGGGAAAAGTCCTACCTTTTAGCTTGCATGTGCACGCGTGCTTGACAAGCATCGTAAAATGCACCAGTGTGTTTAAGCGCCTGGACGAAAGCAATGGTGCAACAATTGGAAACTTTTCAAGGAAGAAAACTGTCCGAGTCCGTGCTGAGCGGTTGAAGAAATCGGCTTACCCCTTGCGTACTGGGTAGAGTATACATCGGGGACAGGAGTTAACTAGCGCCGAGATTCATTTAAAGTTGAAACTTTGCCCAAGCGGTGCTGTTTTAAGGATCGCAACTACGCGCGCACGTACGCGGGATCTGTACCGATCAAACGATCATGAAACACATCGACTGCCAGTGTGCACATGTGCATGCACACGGTGGAAAACAAAAGCGAGAGAAAAGAAATAAAGAAATAGCAAGGAAATGTTGCATACGTGCGAATACTTCCAACGCCTTGCTGTGAACAACCAAGGTGGAGGCAACTGTGGCGCTTGTTTTGTTTTTTTTAGCTTACCTACCCAACGCCCATAGTCTTCTGGCGTAATGATGCTTTGCCGGGAATATGGCAAACAATGCCAAGATGCAGAGGACCGTCGAAATGTGTAGTTGTAGCTGTAGAATCAGGATGTTTGAATGTCAGGAAATCGGGCGGATGGGAGTGTGTACCGTGCATTGTGGCAAAGTCGCGCTAAAGTTTCACGATAATCCAATTTTTCACTGCTTCTATCCTGGCGCTTTCATGAACGTATCCCAGCGTGCTTGCTAAAAGTTACTTCCGGTCCCGGGAAAGCTTTTTCTTCTTTGCCGTGGTTTGGTATTGTTGTCGGTGGAAGCTTTAAGAAAAAATGGAGTGCAGAAAATAGTTTTACTTTCCTTTTAGATTTTATTTTTTTGCATCTTCTGTTTATTCCCGCACCCTGTTTGACGTTTTATCGCATTCCATCTGATGGTTCTTTTGCTTACGATGTCTAGAAACCAAGTGATGTGCGGCGTAAAATAAAGAGAACAATCAGAAACTCTAGCTAACAAAGCTTCACAGTAGATAAAGAAATATTCCAATAATATTCATTAGTCCAAGCTCCATTAATAATTCGAACAATCCAATTGGATGTGTTTATCACCGTTCACTTGAAAGCGAGTAATTCTTAAAGTTCTTCACGATTTCATCTCAATCAGGTTTAGAGCGTTTTTAAAACGATTCAAGTTTCCAGCTGTTTTTGTCGCCGAAATGGATTTCGTGGTTGATTTTATTCACTTCCCGAAAAGCATATCCATTAGTTGGATAGACAAATCAGAGTCAAATGTTAATATCGTCGTCGCCGTCGTCGTCTAAAAATCGTTGATGGCAGTAAGTTTGCAGCAGTGCACTCGCGCTAGTGCTGCGTGGTAGCGGATTGCGACGTGCAACTGTTATCTAATTGAAAACCCAACCTGAAACACGACAAAACTTCAAGCTCTTGCCTGCGGAGGTGACGGTTCGGGTACGCGGTAGAAGGGGCCAGTGGAAAACCCATGAACCCCTGTAGCACTCGACCCAAAGGCACCAGAGTTCCTGAGGTGTGCCGGAACTTGATGGCGTAGTCTTTTGTGTACGTCGAAGGAAAAGACATCCTTACCCAGCCAGTTGGTTCAAGGGTGGGAAAGTTTGGAGCGTTTGGCTAACAAACGGCACCTGCACAGGAAACAAGGCCAACTATTGTTGCGGATTTGCTTATCGATGGAAATTTTCAGTTGCTCCACCGTGCTGTACCATCGTGTGACGTGGATGCGTGAGGCTACAACCACCCGGGATGAAGGATGGGTGTACCGAGCGCCGCATGATCCCGGAATAGTGTCGGTACGGCAGAAAACTTGTCCTCGGCGAATAAGGGTGGGAACTTTTCCTCGACCAGCAAACGGGGTTTTGTGAAGTTGCGGAACAACATCGGGCAACAAACTACCAATAACAACAGCAACTGTTACGACCTACTCTTGCTACTTGAAATCGTTCTCGGTCAAATGTTGTTACTTTGTCGTACGACTTTGCTAACGCCAGCTGTCAGAATCGTACCAATCATGCTCTCCTCGTTCGGTCGCGGAATGTGCCCTGGCCTGGGAACTTCGCGCTTCCAATATCTGTACCCTTGTGCCCGTATTTAAGCTTTTCCCCTTTGTACCTGCCCCTTTTTTACGGACTCCCCATTATGCGTTTTCCGCGAATGTATGCTTCATACGGAAGCCGGAAACCCATTTCTAGCAACAGTAACAACAACAAAAAAACCTTACATCATGTTTCTGAGTTCTTACCTTATGAGAAGTGGTTCAAATTTTGTGGCTTACTCGCGAATGGTAAGGTCCCCAAGTTTTTCACTGATTTTTGGACATGTCGTCGATGGTTTAGGGTTGCGTAGAAGGCAGTGTTAGCAAGGGTGTGGAAGTAAAAACTTTTCTTCACGAACATACGGCCCCGATGGATGCTTTGACGTATAGGTGAGCGAGCCTTCGCTTTAAGCTTTAAGGGTGTAAAGAATGGAAGTACTGTTCTGTTCGATGAACCTTCTACGAATGCTCTACGAAGTTGAGTGGTAGAATCATGTAAGCACACCACTTGTGATTTTTCATTTTGAAAACGTTGAGAAGAAAAAGTTTCCGGTTACTTATGGGAGTGTATTTGATATTTGAGTTCTTTTTTACTTAAGTTTAGCAAAAGTAGGGCGTTCCTTTGAAATGTGAGTAGGAGTGACATGCTATTGGAATATAAATATTTGGCTTATACCGTTGAATTAGTCAAATTATTCACGTTTTTTTATATACAATAGCTTATAAACTCACACCATTAATACCTGTGCGCAATTGACCTTCATGTTCCAGCAAGAGTTTTTTTTTAGGTAGAGTTTTAACGAAATTGTTCTACTTTGTTTTAAATAATAAAAAATAGTTAAGAATTAAGGGTTAACAATGAAAAAGTAACATAGCTATGCAAAATCAAGCAAAATTATAATAGTTTGCAAGATACCTGCTTGCCTTGCTATAGCTCGTTAAGGATGAAATCCGATACGATCATGTTGCTGTGCAACGGTTTTCATCATTCCTGCTGATATGTTTATGGTTTGTTGGCGTTCCGCTAGACTCCATGTAAGGCGCGGTAAAAGAGTTAATTGGAGCGCACCGTAATGCACAATCCCATACAACTCGCGGCTATCGGAGTGCTCGTGTAACGTTGCAATACGGATTGCATTTTCCACCTTGAGCCTGACCTAGGATCGGATAACCGAAAGCTAGAAAGGTAAGGGTACCTGCTGAAACTCTTTTTCAGCTTGATTTCCTTCGCTTTACCACGATAGATCCATGCAGCGATAGTTTTTTTTCTCTCTTGGATATGCAATCGGTAGTGCACCGTGCGTGTGGTTCTGACCCGTGTGAAAGAAAATGTTTACTCGTCAGTTTCCACTATACATGTACCTTATATGCGTGTGTGTGTATGTTTGAGGGAAATGTTTTCATTCCGATGGCGAATGTACACTTCATTTCCCGTTCGTTCTACGTCTACCGGTACCGGTGCATGTATCGCATCTATTTGTAAAGAAGAGTGCAGTTTGTATGCAATTAGTCGAATTGAGTAGGCAGTAAATTATGTCTCAATTATGCATTTCTCGCTGGCCATCGCAGCGCATGCTGACTGATGAATGGAAATCGTTCCGACTATCGTGTATCGTGCTTGGGAAACGATCTTGATCGTGGCTATTGGGCATGGTTGTGTATTTAGCGATTAGAGGAGAACAAATGGTATTGGAATTGTTGAAAATGCGAGCTGTAAAACAAACATAGCTTGGCTTGAAAAGCTTGGTTTGGATGCATGATAAGTTAAAATTATACATCTACTTGATATATCACTTTGAGGTATAATGCATACAGATTTGGTAAGCGATGCCTGCTACATGATATTTGTTTATTATTTTACAGGTTTCTTGATAGTGAGAAGACTGTGGCTACTATCACTAATCCACTAGGCAGCTCCGTTAAAGGTACTTTAAAAAAACAGAATTTTGTACCACTTGATGGAGGCGCCTGGTGTGCGTTGCTAGGATAGTTGGCAATTAGTAAAAGTCATCTGTCCGTGTTTTGTTATCACTCAATTTCCTGCAAAACTCATTGGCCAGACAGTCGTTAAATTCGAGCGCAAGAAAGATTATCCTTTTCGTATAATGTGTGTCGATTCCTGTCCAATCACACACACACACACACACACACACACACACACACACACACACACCCAAAATAAGCACTCGATTGCCTGGTGGGTATGATGTGTTTTGCTGGCGGAAAACACTTGCCTTGCCTTTGATCAGCCATAAACACTTCCGACCGCTTGCAGTGAATGGAACCCCAGGATATTAACGGAAACCTCTATCAAACGACCGTAATTTAAGATGTTGTGTCTATGTGTCCTTTCTGGAACTTTTTTCTGCTTGCCAGAGTTTCCCCTTGACCAGAAAATGGTTCGGTTGCACCGTGCAGCATAACTATGCTGGAAAAGTTTTGTTGCTGTGGTGCGGTTGCTGACGCGTGGAATGAAGATAGGGGCGTATTTAGGAGGTGGAACGACATTTTATTGATTATCGTTAAAACGAACCTCTATACTCGTTACATCGAATCGAGAGTTTATGGGGTAAATCGTAAAATAATAAATGATTACATCATTGTTTCAGGAAGGGACTGATCTTGGGTACTACAGTGTGGAAGGTATTAAAGTAATAGAAAATCGTAGTATTTTATAATGTAACAGTCGGAGATACGGAATTATATTAGATGTTTATACGATAATATCCCGTTGTTGTTACAACTCGTGTATAACAAAAGCTCAGAAGAAAAGCTCTATATAATTGATTGAAATAACACATGTGTTACGGTGATTTCTCTATCAAGTTATCAAACTTAAGCAAAAGTTAAAGAAATATCCAATTGTTCATTGCACTCTTAAAGCCCAAAGGTCTTTTCGTATCACTATGCTAGCACGACTGTCGTTAGCCATAATGAAGAGGAAAATATGGTACCAGGAGGAAACGTTTTTACGGTACGCTGGTGGGCTGTGATCATAATAAAATTGTTATGGCCAGTTGACAAACATCGACTCGGAAAGATGTGAGTGTGGGAAAAACAAAACATACAAAGAAAACGCAAACTGAGCAAAATGTATTGACAGCTTCAGTACATAAATCGAATGTGAACAAATGAAGCAAGTGCACAACACATGGCTAAGAAACTTGCAATGAGCTGAAAAGAAAAACAAGAAATGTAAGCAAGTGAGTACGGAGACACCTGCAACGTAAAAATGTTTACAGTAACCTTAACCCAGCAGCATTACAGTTGTACTAACAAATAATTTAATGAAAAAAAGGCGATTTCTCAAATTAGATGTTACGTGGTGTAAAAAAGATAAGTAATACATTATTAAATGTTCAATTAAGATATAAAATCACTGCCATTTTATCATATTTTCTCAAATTTTGTTACATTCCTCTTCGAAGTTATGTTTTTTATACATTTAATGACTATCTTAATAGTAAAATTTTGTTAGAAAAATCACATTTTTCTTTCGTTGAACCTGCTCGTGACATTAATCAGAATGAAGCGTTGCAACAAACATCGTGCATAAATGATGTTTACTGAACGTGAACGAAATTAACATGTTTTCTTCCGTACGTTGACTAGCAGGAAACGTATCCACTTATCTTTCTTTTTTGGTAGGAGTGGCACCGAAGCCTTACACTATTCAACTCACTTGTTTTTTTCCCATCATGATGCGTGAACAGTGTGCTTAAAGCTAATCTAATTCACTCTCGGAAATTAACGCAAAAAAAACACGAATATCCAACCAACCATCTGCTTTTTTGGCTGATAAACTTGGTTTCTCTTTTTTATTGTATTTGTGCCGAATTTGGACGAGGGCAATGAGTTTAGCGTAACAGCGTTTAGATTATTTTGACATCAGCAAAAACTAACCAAACGTTTAATTAAGACATTTACTCCTAAGATATTATTGGTTTGCTATGTCGAGTTGTTTTTCGAAGCAATTTTGCTGTGTGACCTGTAAACGTGCGCGTTAGTTAAGCTCGGTGTTATCCTTACCAATACACAAAAAGCAATTCTTCAATCACTCGGTCAAAAACAAGGAAGCCTTCCATTACGTAGACGTAGACAATGGTGGTGAGCCCGTTTTTACCGATTTGTCGCTGGTTAAATGAGATTTTTATGGCATTTGAATGGCATCGAATGGAGTTTGATGAGGCCGGTTTTATTGTACTGCCACACAAACCACATCCTGCCAATCAACCCGTCCGTTTTGGGGCTTCCACCATGCAAAAAGGGAGGTAGAAAAAGAAAAAAAAACCCACACCGGGCACTTCTTTCGTTTCCTCTTCTACGCCGGTAGCCCGAGTCGGGCCCGGAGACTAATGATTCGTGATGAAGTTTTTCTGCCCACGGATGAGGCCATTTCCTGGGCAGTGGTCATTTCCGGTGCCAAAACCAAGGTGTTGATGTTGATGAGTACGGCAGGGTCGCCGGGGTTTTGCCAACGGTGCCATAAAACCAACGGATTAACTCACCAGTGCCAACCAGTGCCAGTTGTTGATGCCTTTTTGATGTCCCTTTTTTGGGCTCTGGACCTGTCGATCAGGTTTTGAAGGTTCGTTTTCCGGCGGTTGGTATTGTTCTGTTGCTGCTTGTTGTTGAGGTTGTTGGGCAAGGTATTAAAAATGCTCATGAAAACCTCCGAGCAGCACCAGTTTAGGTAAAACCTGTTTTATTAGCAAACGCTTAGTTTGCTTAACGAGAACTGTTGCCTGTCGCTTGGGCAGATTAGTTTTAGCCATAGAAGGGTAAAAGGATCGGCGTTAAATTGAATTACCGGTTTCTGTTCATTAACTGAACGTAATTATATCGTCGTGTGAGTGAAGGTTAAATGTAATTATTACATTTGTTGTTTGCTGGGAATGATGTTATTCTTTTGTTTTCGTTTCCAAGTGTTTTAATTTTTTCTGAGGGCAGTCCGGTGATGTACTTGATAGGAGTGCCGGTGGCACACGACAGGACTGGTACAGAATCCGGATCATTTCCCTATTAGCAGCACTGACTATCCAGCTACGGGTAAATATAATGAAAGAAAACCAATGATGGCAGGTCTATAGTTCTTAAGGTTGAAGGGCCACTTAAGAAGAAACTTTCTTTGCTTTACGCTGGGCAACATTTGAATTTGCAAGACAAAGAACACCATGAATCTCTTTGGAGCGTATATCTTTCAAATATTCTTAGTTTAGCATGTTCTTCGTTAAGATGTCGAATAATTTCAGTTGTGTAGTACGAAAAAAGGTAACAACAGTGAACATTTTGCTTACCGCTGATACCAAACATAAAGGAGGTACAAAACACTAACCGATTATATTTTATGTGATGTTCCCTAATCCTTGCACACGTGCCTGATTCGGTTCTGCTATCCTTTAATGAGCGCTCATTGCGCAAAATATGGTACCGTGCTAAATGGATGCAATTTTCCAAAAAATCTGCTTTACTACACTATTGGGCACTAGTACCCGGTGCTAGTAATCACACCTGGTACTATTGCAATGAAACGAATGCTAGCGGGAAAATAGTTTTTCTGTGCCCCATTTCCTGTGCATCTTAGCGCTTACGGTACAAGTGGTCTTACCGACCTCAACGAAGACTACACGCAGAGGATTTTTTCTTCCTCGTAGCCGAGCGCTCATAAATGTGTACCAAGTGGCGGTGTACAATTGCCCGGCATAATGGCATACCTTCGCAAACTCCCATCGGAGCCATCTGGTGCACTGTTAAACCAGTGAGCGAATTAACCTCATTTCAGTTGTCATAAATTATCTCACCACGCTGGGCAGCTGTGAAACATTATTCTTAAACCAGTATACAGCAATCAAGCCGCGAACAACAAAACCGCACGGAGCTGTATTTTTTGTTGCCCCACCCGATCCCGCCCCCGCTTACCCATCCGTTTGCCCCTGGTAAGACATTTGTGAAGGAATAATTCCGGAGGGGCATAAAAGTCTCAGCTGGGAAATGAATATTTTTGCACAAACAATGGACGGGACGCGTTGAAAGGAGTAAATAAATACCGTACCGAACGTTGTACCATGCCGGGCAACACAACTGACCTTTTGGTAGCAGGGTAGAAATGTCTGCCCATCCCAACACGTCCTGATGACGTACGTTTGGATGGGTTGCGGTAGGAAGGAAATAAAGTACAGGAAAGTAAACCGGGGTTCATCCGTTTTTGGGCTATGATGGATGTGTATCTTAGTAGGCCGTTTGTTGGAGCCAGAAGTCGTTTGCTGCTGTAAACTCCTTGCTTTTCCTCGTTCAACTTTCCTGACTATCATTTAACTCTAACAACGACGTGAAATCACGTTGCTGTTCCTTATGTTTTTAAGTGTTATTTTAAAAATTTTAAAACTCATTATTATGAAACTGTTCAAAGCAACATTTTTATTAATTATTTACTTTCTTTACTTGAATTGTTAATGTGTTGCTTTCTATTATATCTATTAAATTCTTAATGACTTTAACGCTGTCAGCTGGAACATGTTTGTAGTTTCAAGCAAGTCATAAAAACCAGTATGTTTGTGTTCCCGTAAGCCATATTCTAAGCTGTAGCTGTGGTTACGTCTGATAAACATAATCGCAAAAGGGGAAACATGGGCTAAAGTGTTTTATTCCGTCGGTCTGCTTCTGACTCCCTGCACGCTGATAATGCACCGCAAATGCAGATCCTTACACAACATGACTATTTGTGTTTGAACGAGCTGGGAAAGAGAAAAAGTCGTGCAAAAAAACATCAACGACAACAAGAAGGATGTTTGCATGTGCTCCTCAAGTACAAATAAGAGCAGTGTAAAATAAACTAACGCCGGTAACGAGCATCATCCCATGGATTGGTAAAAAAAAACTCCCGCTTGCACGGTTCAGTTAGGTTGGATATAAGAAAACAACCTGATGTGGAGGGGCAAGGAAAATATCAAATACTTTCCCAAACCATGCCACAAATGCCATTGCGTTTGCATGCAAACGCGCTCCCCCACGTATGCATACCCGGGCCGAACGTGGTAGGAAAAGTACAGCGCAACGAATACACATCCATAATGCGGAAAGGATAAAAGATTACATTTGGCTCATTTTTATCCGGTTTCTTTGGCCCGCTTTCGCCATTAGGTGAAACACCGTTACTGCACACCGCGCACAGTCCCACGCGCGTAATTCCGTGATTGGCCAGTATGGGAGCTAAAGGAAAACAAAATCCTCCCGTAGTAGCGCAGCGGACGTGAGTTAAGAGCTTAATGTTTTGCTCGGCAAACATTTCGCTACGGTGTCGAACAGCAAAACTTGCCCTATGTGTGGGAGTAGGAGGAAGAGGGAGGAAGGGGAGTGGCATGGGGAACCGAGAGACTCCCTGAGACGGAGGATGGATGTATGTAATCGCTTGAGGTGGTTTATGGGGAAGTTGCGCTTAAGGTTGCTTCGAGTGCAAGTTTTGCATGGTACGCGCACTGCAACGGGTTGAAGATGAATAACATCCTATTTGCAATGTACGAATGAAATCGTTTGTTGCGCTAAAGTTATGCTGCGTCGTTTTTTGTGTGCTTTAGTGTCCATTCAACCACTTATGTCACAGAGTGTCTAAGAGTGTGTCTTCAGAAAGCAGGACACAAACACTCAACGCAAAGCAATGTTGAATTGTTGCATTAATTTTTTCTCGAATAAATAAATAGGAATGGGTGATAGAAATTCTTACAATCGTTACGAACTATTCGTTAGAAAATAGGACATTATTTGAATTTTACAAAAATATAAAAAGTTAAACAAGAAGCTGATTTGAATATCTGTTATGTAAACCATAATAACAATTAAATTATTTTTTTATAATGATAATGATAATGATGATAAGTGATTTTAGTCTGCATAGTAGTTTAAAGCAGATCATGAAGAAATACTAAAATCCACAAATCTGTTACTTATTATAATAGAAAAGCTTTTTACGACGAGAGTTTCAAAATGTTTTTTACATTCGGAACGTTCCCACAAAGAAATATTTGCTTACTCCTCATGTATGCCACAGAGACGAATGATGAGTTACTTCTAAATGCTTCAGCGTGTGTCCGAACAAAACTTTACTCCATTCTACCTGTCATGTAGCGCTACAAACATTCTGAGAAGGAAACAAACGCGCAATACGAGCGCAAAACACACCAACAAAAATGAAACTAACAATGTGCGGAGGGAACAGCAAAAAAAAATGGCACTAAAAGTGAAATGAGTTATTTCTTCCACCAGACTGCAGAAGTTGTACCCTAGTCAACATAAAACTTCTTTCCCAAACTCGTTCACCCCTCACGCGGGCCACCGTCTTGGGCAAACAATCTCACCTTCCAGGAGCCGGAACCGATGCAAGGATGGTCGGAGGAACCATTTCTTTTCCCGCTTGCCGTGGCTAAGGGTAGCGCCGATGGTTGTATTTCATGTTTTATGCTGCCCTATGGCACCAAACCGAGCTGCCCGTTTTGCCACCGTCCGTTCGTGGCGATAATACACGAGCTTTGGGTCTGATCCGGCTCCTCGGTTTTGGCACGGCCCACCAAGTGAGTGGAAAGGAAGGGACTGGAAACGCCCCACACGCCACTTCCACCTATCAGTGATATGGAACGATAATTTTCTCAACAATCCTTTCCACTGGCAGCGACTCGACAGGAAATGAAAATAAAGTACAGCTGCTAGCTAATTGATATTTATAACGGGATTCGTGTTGTAATTATTATTACCACCATGATTTGTATCGGTGCAAACGCTAGGCTACTCTTCTGCTAGATTTTCCCTCTGGTTCGCAATGGCGTTCATCCTTCACCCCGGGCGGGCGAGGCATCCTCCGTTCGAGTGGATTGTAGTATATTCGCTCTCGTACGTGAACGTATAAACTAACGATCAAGCTGGCAGAGCTCATTCCATTTAACCTATATAGGAATGCGGTGGGGTTGCCTCGTACTAGTATTGCGGTTTTCGCAAGTTTTTCGCTTTTCTTCACGATTTCGTGCATGGGTGGATGATAATCTTTGTTAAATTAGACGTGAAAAGTAAATTAGAGGTCTCATAAATTGATCCATGCCGTAGAAGATAAATTTAGTACTCATCGATGTTACTTTTAAAAAACTTGCAGTGAAGTTAATTATTTATTAAAAAATAGTTTAAGGTCGTCCCGGAGAGTTTAAATGTAGCATTTTTTTTTTTATATATGATTACACCTAAATCTTCTACAACAGGTTTGCTTGGCAGTAATTTCTATCGGTTTTATAAGACTTTTGTAAATTTTGATGTGCTATGCTTATAATGTCTTTTGTGTGACATACTTCAAATTCTTTGACATTTCCATTTAGATCGCTATCAAAAAATACCACTAACTGTTTATTTTTCGTTTTTGTCGATAGAAATCGTAAATTATCTTAAAGTTATTCGACGAAATGCTTAAAAGGTGTAACTTTTCTTACAAAATCTTATCATCAACAAAGATTGTTTTGATCACATATGCTCATAGATTAGGCAAGTACTGCAGTTAAGAGGACATATCTTACCTACAGGTTCAGTTTCTTGTGTTTCCCAGAATGTTGGCTATTCCCTCTGATATCCATGTGAAGGATTTAGTAATTTAATAATAGAAATACCACTGTTTTACTGCATGTTCAGTGAAGTGCAGACATAACGTTTAACATCTGACTCTTAATAATATTGCCAATAAGATCTCTTATTCTCTTGAGCAGTAACACAATCAGATTCTACTAGCAAGATTTAATCCTTTTTCCCACACAATATAAAACAAATAAAGCCTGACTAAGGTACAAGACTGTGATACGTACGTATGAATAAATTTAATTCACGGTACAATGAACAAATGTTCCCGGTTTCAAAGCGTGCCTCTTAAGAGCAACTAAAAGCAACGAGTTGCACCATTGTTCCAAGAGCTTTTTTGACTTTTTCACCCGTTGCCAAAGCGACACTTGGGGAAGGATATGTCAAATGTACAACCATATATGCGATTTGCAAAGAGTTCGTTCCTCCACATCCCTCCGCACGTCTTTGCTGAACGTTAGTCAACCGGGAACCGTGTTCGATGGGAAAATGTAAAGATACACACAAACTGCGACAACATACGGTTGACCAGTTCTTTCTCTTCGCCTCGTCCTGAGAAGGCTGTACCCTTGCAGTGGCGCTTCAAAAAGTACGCAGACCAACCGAGGATACCGTTGAGCCGGTGTGTGTGTCACAAGTGTGTTTCCACATCGAGTGAAGTTCCGAGCACGTGAACCAAAGTCAAACACAACATGTCTCGTAACGGTGAGTGACCATCGTGATGGTAGGCAGCATCCCACGGCAGCTGATCCAACCGTCGGCAAGGGAATCGTTGCGGACAGGACAGGAAGAAACAAATATATCGAGGCATTATTTTTGTTTGTACAAACACATCCAGCCCGTTCTACCCCAGAGCGCACTGAACTCCGTGTCTGAAGTGCATAGCATCCCGTTGGGGTCGGTGAGTTAGCCGTTTTTTTTCTGTTGTTGCGAGCTGTGTCAGATTTTCAAGGACGGAAACACAGCATTAATTCAATAGTTGAGCACATAAGTCAAACACAAGCGGAGGACCCGGATTGTTGATGTATGACACTTGGCCGGAGTTCGGAGTGTACAGTGCCATGGGTTTTGCTGAATGCGGGATTGACTGAGATGGTTTCGGTCGGGGATGGCGTTCGTCCAACTGGATGCCCGACTGTTTCCCGTACGGTACCGTTTCGCAACATGACACAACGTACAGGGAATAGGGCTAATGCCCGGTACAAAGAATTTCGGGCCCTGTTTGACATAGCATAACACTTTTAATGCACTTGTACGGATGATGTCTTAATGGTGGTACCCGCTCGTTTATGCAGTGATATATGCGTGCAGCCAGAGCAACAAATGTTCGCTTGGTCGTTTTAGATTTCACAGCAATGCCCAGGGCCCGGTGGCGAACATGTTTTCCCGGGGTTAAATCAATAATTCATTTTTATTGAAGTGAACGGAATCAATCGTATGAAAGCCCATCCTGTGCTGCTGTTGCCGGAGGCACCTTGAGCTTTTATCGTGTCGGAGCACCTTGGCAGATAAAATAATGAATCACTTTGATTGCTTATATCGTGTGAACTACGCTTTTTACGTTGTGTTAGTCGTTTTGTTAATATTTGATTTTGCTTCACATACAATTTAGGACATTTTGGGGTGTTTTTGTACCATTTATCGAGAATAAAACATCAGAAAATTGATTAATCCACCAAAGGAACAGTATCAGTAAATTGAATAAGCAGAAGAAAAAAAACATCGTAAGCGCACCAGAGACTGGCAGATACTTGATAAGAACAAGTATTTTTCCCTATCGTGATAGATTAGGTTCGTTCGTCCGTAGATCAGAGGCGTAAATTCCATTGAGCACTCCTGTCAGTGAAGCCGTATATTTTTCGGTACGCAAATAGTCGGGCTCATGCAAATTCCAATTTCCGCACGAAGCGGCAACCATCCAATTCTCATCTGTTATGAAATCTCTTCAGAAAAATATGTTTTTTTTTGTTCTGCTATTGCTCTTTCTCCCGTTCAAAAGGCAAACGTTTTGCCGACGTGTGGCCCCGTGCCGATCTGGTCTAATCATAAATAACGTCCCACATTCTGTGCGATCGATGCCGTACGGGGCTCATCGGAAGGGAAGCGAAAAAGTTTCATTTTAGTCTAGCGAGTGTTCGAATTTTAATTGAAATTTTTTACCAAATATTGCTCGCCGCCGAATGCGAGTCACGCAATTTTCGAAACGAAACTTTTGCCTAAGAAAATCGCGCACGTGGTACGCGTCGTGACCGAACAAGAAGGTTGACGGGTAGGTTACGGTTTTTACTTACTTTGTCTCTTGATGAAGCCGCTCGCGGAAGAAAAGCCCAAACGACGACCGGTAGTGAAGTGAAAAAAAAGAAAGAGAGAGGGAGAGAGAGAGAGAGAGAGAGATAGAACCTATCCAACAGCTATCAATGAAAAAGCGTAACGGCTATTCCATAGTGCGAAGCTTCCTGCCGGTACTGGTCCAAAATTTGTGAAGGTAAGGCTAAAGCATTGCAGAAGAGAAAAAAGGTCAAACAAAAACAAATATTTGAACCAATTCGCAAATAGCCTTCCGCACGGTACCCGTAGTGGTTCCCCGTTTTCAGAACGGGTCGTCGAATTTCCTCTGTGCCGTGCAACAGAACCGGAAGGGCTTGGTCACCATGGTCCGCGTGACCTTGTTGATTTCGTCGAAGCCAACCAAACCGGCAGCTGGTGTCCGTTTTTTGTGTTTTTTGTTTTGCTTCGTGCTTGCATTCATTTAGTTCATTGATCCTTTTATCGCCACTTTCGACCGGGACACCGGTCAAAGGGACCTGGTCGGGTTCGGGATACGGCTATGGAGCGTAGCATCGTTCGCATGGTGAGGTGTTACGATGAGGATGGTCACACATAAATGGGTTCAAATGCGGTCCTACTGCCGGGCAGGATGGACCGTCATGAAAGGAGCAAAGCTTCGTGCTGATCGACGATTGGCCGAAACACGACCTACGTAAGCCTGGTATCGATTTCATTCGGTCACGATGAAATGAGCTTCAAAGTGGGGTGTAGTCGGAGCGAAACAATCTACTACCGCTAGGCAAAAGCCAAGGTTTTCAATGGCCCAAGAACGGAGGTAAAAACAAAACAACAATAAAAACGAAGAAGAAAGCACACGCCAGAAAAGCAGTGTGTTTCCCCCCCTGTTTAGCAGAATGTTGGAAACAATATGAGCACCGAAATTAATTAAAACTCGATCCGTGGCAGGAAGATTCAATATTGTTGCTTTTCTTCAACTTGGTCATTTCTGCATGCTGGTACGGTGTACGGGCAGGCTACAGAGGGTTGGTACGGTTGCTTTTTATGATTTGGACCGTTCGAAAAACACGTTTGCCTTTCCCGGTTTCCGGGGTCGGGGCCCTATCGCGTCCCGTCCATCGTGGTATTGTTTTCACGTGAATGTTTTTTTTCGTGCTCAAAAAGTAACTCTTATCTTCGGCAGCAGACCACCGATTTTGCTAATTTCGTAAACGATGTTTACTCTAATCTAATTTCCAATGAAAGTTTCATTAAGTTCGGCTCCGTCTTTGAAAGCAGATGGTATTCTTTTTGCGCTACGGCATTGTTCTTATTGATTTGAAATGGTAACTTTTATTAACTTGGCAGAATTTGAAACACAATAGACGAAAGTGTTACTCGTGTATCGTTTCGCAGAAATGCTTCTTTAATTGTGTTACCTGAGGTAAATCTTTCTTTGAGATTGATCAGTTTTGTTCGCTCTATCATCGCTCAAATCGCCCTTGTGTAGTTGGAGATAATAACCTAAACAAAATCGTATCCATTTATTTATTCGCCACTACATCCGCCCACCTCTCCATAGTCCTCTAAACCGGTAAATGGTGCACCGTTTGCTGCCAATCAGATATTTTGGCAATTCTAGTGCCACATCAACACTATCATTCCATCTCATTTTGAGTCTACCATGTCTCCTCTTTCCATGTGAACGACATAAATGGACTTTACTTAATATTAAAGAAATTCTGAATATCAGCACAAGGAAGAATTCTTTTCACAAGAATTTACAGTGGGTAATCAGAAACTTCTTTTAATATATACCAAGAAGGAAAAGAGATGTTCATTTATTTGAAGGATATCTATTATTTATGCCAGACAAAGACTGATAACGAATTCGAAGAATTCTAAAGATTATAGGAGTATATTCCAAGTTATTTTCTAGCCTGATTGATGAAACATGAAAATTGCATTAAAATGTTTAAAAGCCATCGGGTTCCATTCATTCTAATCGCACTGATAATAGGTTACAGAAACAGCATTTAAATGTTTTTTTTTTGTTGAAACCCATCTTCCACATTTGGTTTATGGTTAGATCAAGCCCACCAATAGTTGCCCAGCGACCGGGGATGAGTGAAAGATGACAAAATATCTACCAAACAACCGTTTGTTTTGGGGAGGGTTTCAGCTAAAACTTTTTAATTCCATTAGAACCACTCGTCACAATTCAACGGCCAAACTAAAGGGCAACACGGACTCGTGCTCCAGCGTGGGTCCAATTTTTCGGGCTCCTGTGTCCCATCTGATTAGGGTCAATTAGTTTGATGACGAAAGGGAAAACTTATTGATTTGAACCCATGGCCGGTTTGGCTTCCATGCCCAGCCGCCTCGCATAGTGGAGCTTAAGAGAAAAGTTTCAAATTTCAACCCGAAGATCTGCGTGCAGCAGCAATTTTCCGTAGCGAATCTCTTAAAATATGTCCTTTATTCACCCGGCCCGCTCCACCGTTTTCGGTTTGACGAACGTTCGAAACCGGGCAGAACGTACCGGAAGCAGCCTTTGAGTTGATTCTATTTGGTGGAACAAAATACGCTCATCATCGATGAAATAGAGAGCACGGTGAAAAAAAAGGAAGTTGAATTTTCTTTCGGATCAACTTTTATGCGAATTCTTTGAGTGTTCTTCCTTTTTTTTAGTTTCCGAACTAGGGTTTGGGTTTTGTTCCTGGCATCAGCTTTACACCATCGAGTTGCACTCTCGCTCTTATATGCGTAGTACCGTTTCCTGTTCGTCAAGGAAGAAAGTTTTCGTGCGTTTTGTAGAGGGGTAGGGTGAAATCATAAAGCCTTTATTTGTTTCTTTGCACCAACTTTCACCCTGCCTTTTGCTGGGGGGTGTTGTCGGGTTTTGATGGCTTTTCAGCGTTTGTTTGGGCTTATCTTCTGACTTCTAAAATTTGCTACGCCAACTCTCGAGTGGCTTACGCCCCACCGGAGGGTGCTTCTTCTTTCAGCCACACCATTTGTAGCCAGACGGAGCGATACCAATGGTTTTAGTTGTATTATTCTCTGCTCTGTTTTCCTATGCAATGGTTGGGGATTTTTACAGTTTTTCCCCATCAGCGGGAAGTAGACTTTTCAACTAACTCAATTCAAAAAGAAGCTGTCGCACATCCTCCGTGAAGTGGAACGATATCAAGCAGCTGGAGCGGGAACGCATAGTGAAAATAAAAATACATCCTTTTCAGCAAGCATTCCCTCGCAACAACGTGGTCCCTTATTCCGCACAAACTACCATTAGTGAATTGACCGTGGCAAAGAATACGGATGGCGTTGGGAGTTTTTTTTTCTTACTCTGGACCAAGAAAGCGAAACGAAATCCACATTTTCTATTTTTTTTTTTTTGCACTATTTGTGACACGCTGGTAACGTGTTGGTTTTCTGTGTTTTTCTTCCATTTTTACTACCAACCCAACTGAGAAGGGAAAAACACATCCAGCGATTTCGTTTTTGGAGGGTGCCATTTTCCGCATTGAGGGATTTCTTCTTCAATCGCTTCAAATTTTTCTTTTGCGATAGCCAATTTCGTGGCTTTTCGAGAAAAGAAAAGGCCTGTTGACGATTGAAGGCAATTTCCGAAATGAAATGAATCACGATTACTACGGCACGGCACTGGCGAACGCTGTTTTGGGCCAGCAAGTAGATGATCATGTTTTGATGGTAATGATGATGGAACGGATTTGTACCGTTAAGTGAATTGCGGTCAATCTAGCTGTAACAGTTTACTTTGCAATTTGTGTAACAAATGACAGCACTTTGCCATGACACGGATGCATCTTTTACTTAGCTGCTTGTGTCGTTCGGTAAAGATGTGTTTGAGATGTGCTCCTTTGGTGTGTGGGTAAACTTTCGAAACAGTTTGCAAAATGTATTGGTCTGTAGTTAGGCGCCTTGTATCACCATTTCGCATTTATAATTGAAGTTTCAATGTTTTAAATTGATTTCTCACGAATCGTACATTTTTTCACACAACATTTCTTCCATTTTATCTCTGGAACTTCGGGAGCCTACGCTAGTTTGCCTTGTGTAAGGGAGAGAAACGTTAAGTGGTGATCTTCATGTCAATGTTTGCGTTGCGAAACGTTGCGACATGATCAGTATCATACCACATCGTGTAGACGAACGTTCGGATGAGTGTTCAAAGCACATATACCCACGGCAAACATTACATGCAATAAAAAACACTTAAAAAGAGCTGAATAACATATTGTTAAAAAACAATAGTTCAAATAAATGAATACGCCAACGATCATCTTCGAAAGGTTACAACTCTAATGAGAATAAATACCAGCTGCGTTGAAATGATGGAAAAACTTGCACGAAGTTGTGAAACAAGACTTACGAAGAATGAATGAAATCGGAACAACGTTTGAGGTTTGGTAAAGGGTCCCAAAGCATTTTCGTTTCTTTATTCTTGCTGCCCATTCTATTTCCCCCACCTTGTAGGCGAGTGACCATAAACAATCGCAGTCGTAAATCGCCGACACACCCTTGGCACCGCGGTAATAGCCAACGACTCCCTCGTCTTGTGGGTGGGTTTAAGTTCGTCTTTTATTCTAGTTTTCTTTTATTTGTTTCTCACTACTTTCCATCGTATTGCGCGGTGGTTCAAAGACACGGTCAGCTTTGGTGTGTTTTGTAGGCAATAGATGTTTGTGCAAAAGGTTTACTTATTTCCACTCGTTTCGGTTGCCCAGTCATAATTTTGCGCCATTTTCCACTAATTGAACAACTTTTCTCCATCATAAACTAAACTTGCAGCACGGTTCAACCGGCCGAGATGTACGGAGTGCACGGAGGTGCTACTTTTAATGGGGCTGAAAGCGAGGGAAAATGTAGTACCGTGAAGATTTTTTTATTTGTCATTGATCATGAACTTTGTCCACACTGCTTTTAATAATTCATCTCACTTTGCAAAATAGCCCCAGTGCTTCTGGAAAGGTAGCAGAAATAAATGGCAAATTTGAGACGAAATGTACAGAGACAACGCTATTGCGTCGGTAAGCTATAAGGAAAGCAAAGGAAGATGAACTTTCACAACTTCTCAAATCCAAATATTTCGCAGAAATTCTCTTTAAACTAACTCACCACTAGTTTTAAGGATTTTATCGTATTTCTTAGATGTTGTTCTAGACTAGAACATTTTCCACAAGACCCAAGACTTTTCGTCCTTTTTTCCATTACACGTAGCAACTACTAAAGCTAGCTTTGGTTTGGAGACCCTTTGATGACGCAAGTAATCGGAAAACCGTGTTCCAACTGTAAAGCAGTACAATCGTTTTGTATGTGTGGGTGTGCGGCGTTGCGGGGCTATCATTTGGAATGCATAGGACGCCTATCATAAACCCTTGCGGCAAAAATTTCGGCTCCCAATAGCAGAAGGGAAAATTTGTACCAGCCACTTCCGGGATGGCGTATCGCTCACGTCAGCGATGGCTGTGAGCCAAGTTAGTTCGAAGCACGAATAGAGCGTAAAAGTGGCATCTCTTCGGCTTTCCTTTTTTTCCCTTCGACAAGTTACGTTCCGCTTTCGCACTCCCCTTTAGAAGCCTTGCAGCAGCTCGCCAGCACGGTCACCAAGCGTAACCATCGGCTTTACTTCTTTTCACCGCCTGAAGGAAAGTGTTTATACCGTGACAGTTATTACAGGCGAGCGCAAAATTTATGGGCCACATTTTATTCGCATGCTTATTGCGTTTGATGAAGAGAAATGTAAGGTTCATCGGAAATGAACAGAGAAGTTACAGCGAGAAAGGAAGATAATGATGCAAGATTTAGCCTACATGTTTTTGGGTAGTTGTACAATGAATTAAGCATGTGAGTTTTAAACATGCTAATAACGAACCTTAAATTGTTCTTTATTGAGTTTATAAACGAAATAGAAGACTGATGACTTCCATAGCTCTTCAACATATTTTCAAAATCGTGTTGTAAATAGTAAATTACACTTACATTAGCAAACCAAAAAATGAAAATATTTTAAAGTAAAAATTGTGCACAGCTAAATTTTACCTAAAATCGATTCAATCAACAGCCACTCGTGTTGCGAAGAATAGATTTACGATACCACGGACCAATCTCCTGAAAGGGTTTTTTTGCTAGAACCGTGCCTATCCGTTACTGGGATACCTTTTTTACAACCCGTTTGCCGATACCTTTTCCTTTCGCCGAAACATCAGAAGAATAGACGATCGGCACAGAATTATCGCAAAGCCATGGGTGACTTGTGATGGATCCGTTTGATTGAATGGGAATTTTGGACGGATTTGAATATCCGCTGTTTGCGAGCTTTTCGCGGATTTGAAGGTATACAGGCGGAAACTACTTATGCCGAAAACAGAGTCAAGAGTCTATGGCTATGATGCAGACTTCGCTTTTCTCTTCTTCAAACGCAATCGAACGAGCCCTGAACCCACGTTTTGTGTTAGTGGGTTTTGTGCGTTACTTGGGTGATATTTTATAGCAAGATAGGTCTTTTTTGTCACTTTATATCTTGGCCGTTTCGGTTTGATTGAAAAGTATTGTATCGCTGAACAACTTTAGCTAAGCTAGGTTGAAAAGGTGGTGTTAGGTGGATGCTTATTTTTTATGCATGATTTGAATGATCGTTGATGTGGCCTTGGAGAAATCTTCAATGATCTTCTTGAGATCTCATCGTTAGCTACAAATTCAATGCAGACTAAGTGAGTTTGGTTGGTTTTTGATAAAATTTATAAAGATTCAAGTGGTTCAATGTTGATTTACCTCTCTAAAACCGTAAGATGAAGGGTTTTCGACAAACGAACATTTGATTGATAGACAAATTGCGTGTGATTCAACCTCAAATATATCCGCCAAACCAACATGTTAATCCAACACAATTTACGCATAAGAACAATCGCTAGTCTTTGTTTACCGATATGAATTGGTTTCATTCTACTTCAACCGGTGTAGAATAGAATTACTTTTACCTGTCATATCTACATACATGCTTTCACACGATCGATGAGGAACCGTTGGATCCTTGCTGGAATCTCAGGCATTTGTTTCTCGTGTTGAAACTGCATTCCGCATTGGGATTTTCGAAAAAAAAATCCTCCTGCCAGCGCATTCAATGCTACCATAAACGTTAAGGCAATAGTATTTCCACACCTGTCAGGAACACCGGGAACACCTTCAATCTAACGAATCGCCCCCTTTTTTGCAATACTTTGCCTCTCATGACGGGTGCACGAACATCAGCAAGATTTCAATTGATTTTCGACGGGTACTGGTGCTGCTACCGAAGAAAATGGGAACCGGAGACGTCACGCTTGAATTGGCTCCAGCCAACTGACTTCAACCACATTTGAGGGTTTTTGGGAAAGGGAAAACAAACGATCAAAGATATGTGTTTCAAAAGACTCTTTCTTGGCAGGTTGCCTACCCATGACACGCTCCCAATCAAACATGTGGGCAACAGTCGTGCTGAAGCAGCGGGCAGGCAAAAATGACAAAATGGAAATAGTGAAATACAGGGGGGCAAAAAAAAACAAGAAGGAAGGAAAGGAGTCAAAAAAACTTGAAGCGCAATCAAACAGAAAAGTGCCTGTTTTTCAAAAGTCCTGACCACGGGCACCTGAACTCGAACGAGGAGTGCTTCCCGTTGGTGCGCTGGGTGGTGGTGGTGTAAAAAACACAACTTTCGACAGCTAAATAAATTGAGTGAAAGAAAAGCACGACAGTGGCGTACCCGGGGTTTGGCATGCGAACTGATTTGCTTGCTCATACGTACTGTACTGTTTGCTTTTCACATTGCGCAATTCGGGTCCCGCAAAAACGCAACGAGCGTGGGTAAAACGTCGGTGAACCGTAGGTAAAACCAACTCTGCCATAAACCAATAACCTCCATCAAGGCAAATGGTGGCGGTAAACGGTTCGTGTAGCGTCGTCCGATTTCCACCTTAAACGCAAACGACGGTGACCAATCAAAGTTTCTAGGTGCGTTTGCGGGGCCCTGTGCGATGCATCGCCGAAGCAGAGCGGCGAAAAAATACCCCCGAAACAGCACCACAGGATACCGCCGTGGTACGGAGATGCCCAAACGGGAGTCTATCGAGCAAACATAATGGTACTTAAACTTCTTTTAACATGAACCGGTGTAAGTTTGTGCACGATCGCACGACTCCACCGAGTTCGGGTTTGGACGACCACTGGTCTGAGCCGGTGGTGCCCTGGTGGCTTGGTGAATGTTTTGGAACTGCTAATTAATTAAAGTTATTGATTCACTGTGGTTCGGTCGGACCGGCGTTCAAATTGGTGCACTAGCTGTGAAGCTCCCGCTGGGCAAGCAAGCTTTGCATTTGACGGGTGAAACACGATAAAGCTGGTTGAAGAGTGGTTGTGTTATTTACTTTCCCTGTGAGACATATGACAACAGGGCGCCGTTAGAACGACTGCCGATGAAAAACTTGCCGAAGAAAGTTTATCGGTATAAGTTTTAATAAGGGTAGTTAAGCAATATTTGCACGTAACTGTTTCCATGGAATGGTAATTAAATACTCTCCATTTTGTTTAAATATGAATTGGTTCGTTATTTATTAGTAACAATCATAATGAATTACCCTTATAGCTCAAAATGGAATCAAATGCTGAAAGTATCATGCAATGCACTATGCAGTGGTCTTTGTATCATGCTATACACATGATTGAAGTACTTTATCTTGTTTAACATTGAAGATTATGCACTACAACTCCACTGTTTACAATAGCGTCAGAATTCTTCAAGTTGTTTTATATAGAATATTTTATCATGCTTCAAGCTATTCATTGGTCATGTTTACGATTTACAAAAGCATATTCTGAGCTTAAAACGCAATTTCAAGTAAATCTCTTATCTCAAAATTTGTTGCATCTCTTATTACTGATATAATGTATGAAAAATTAGCTTTTATTACATTTGAAAGACGATCTCAACTACTAAATGCTTTTTTGTGATTTGAGATACTCGAATCTTTTTATGTTTTCAATTTTAAAATATTTCCTCATAAATCGAATTCATCTATTTATGTCTCGAAAAGAAAGATCCTGATCACATTTAAAGTTGGTAGACCTTCTTGAAACAGCTGATGACAATGAATGAACTAGAAGATTTAGTATCCTCTTATTCCTTACATATCTGATGATTTATGTATCTATTCCGAAAATCAATTGACTGCAGTCATAATTCTGGAAGTATACAATTATTATACACAATTTAATTTTAAATTCAAATTTATTCTCATTGAATTTCTTTTTAGTGTCCTTTTATTGATTGCCTTGGTATTCTGAAGTGCAATCACGATGTATGAAGTGTTTTCTTCAATTTTTTTTATTTAATGCTAATGTTTTAAAACATGTGATACACTAGGGATAAGGTTTCCTTTCGGAGAAGGAAAAGTTCCTATACTAATGTGAATTGTACCATAGGTACAGGTAGATTCCAATAGATTTAAGGAAACGAACGAACCGTAAGTTATTTAAGACAAAAGCACACTATTTCTCCTTCTAAATATAATTCCATTTTTCCAGAATGTTTGTGAGAAATGTGTTACGTCTTATTTTTTTTAGCAACTGAAGCTACGCACAAGTGAATCAGTGTTGCTGAAAATAAGCCACATTGAATTAACCCATGACGTGCTCGTATTTACATTATGCTAACGCTCATAATCGTAATTGGCACACGTTTGTTCACGATGCAAATTGTGCTAATTTTTTATTTTAGTCACGTCCCATTGATGATGCGAGTGAAAAAAGATCTCCCTCTCCTTTGTTCTGGTTTATGCGCACGTTGCGTGCAATTGTTTATTCACCTGACGAAAATTGAAAATCTCACACTCTCCGTTCGTTTAACGAGCACACGGCCAAACGCAAAGTGTACAAGCGAAGTGCGCCACGGATCGGAAGGAATCTACTGTCGGTTTGTCACCTGTGAGGGAAGTGAGTTTGCCTAAAAAACCGACGCATGATTGTTCGCGTCAAATGCTAAAAAGCTTAAGTGTTTTATCGCCACACCGGTTGCACCGCAAAAGATCAACATTTGGGACGTACATTGGCTGCCGTGTTGTTCCACGCATCCCGTGGATAAGGTGATGAATACTAAGCGCCAAAAATGCTGGTAAAGATCCGGAAGCAGCCTGGTACTTGCAGGTAAAAGAGCAAAAAACCAAGGTGCTAGATGGTTAAATAAAGAAATGACGAATTTGCCATATGGGAGCGTTCGCCACTGAGCGGTTTTGATATCAGGGCTGGAATACAACAGACTGGCATTTTACTTTCGAGTTTTCCTGTGTTGGGTACGAGATTTCCAGAATGGTTCTGCTAACCAGCCCGTGTTGGGTTGGGTAAGCTGCCGGTTGTAGAAAATAAACGCAACCCAGACAACGGATGAATTATAAACGAACGAATCATAAACCTTGAGCATATCCTGATCGGAGCCCTTCATCCGTGAAACCAACCGCAAGAATGAACCGATTTCCGGCGTTTTCTCCCAGGGTGGAAGGTGCACAGGAACACGGGTGCTCGGCGAAGGGACAGGGCACAAGGCAAACTTTTATTCCAAGGCAATGAAGAGTTGCCACAGGCGGTAGGTGCAAACTAGCGCAACAAAACGTGAACTGTTTTGCACCATCTTCACATAGGCGAAGGCGTGACTTCGTACGCCGTACACTTCATCAAATGGTGGTGCTTGAGGCAAACAGATTTAGCCCCCGGAAGGCCTAAATGGGTCACTTTCGATTCCAGGCACGTAGGAGTAGATCAAAAATCGTTCCCCAGGCTCGTACCGACGCTTTGCTGTTGCTACCTGGCACAAAGTGTGAAATGATGGACAACGTGGTTTTTGTCCGTGTGTGTTTCGATACCTTCCAAACGCAATGTGTTGTTGCAGGATACATTTGTTTTGCCTTTAAAGGGAATGTACAGTCGGATTACAACCTAGCTGGATCTGAAATGTTCTCAATGTATCCAAAACTTCAAAAAACTACCCATACGCGAAGAGATCAATCAGACTGATGTTTGAATATTGCAGGAGAACGCATGGAAAATATCATTGCAAAATGTTTCTAAAAAGTTTGAAAAGTATGCAAAAATCACAACATCAAAAAACCAATGGAAAATTCCGGTGATTCTGATATGATCAGGCGAAACCGGCCAACTGCCTGTGTGCAAAACGGTTACATATGATATGCTATAAAATGGACCTTTTGAACTTATTTCGTAGAATAAACACACACAACTGCACATTGGGAAATCTGATAAAGCAGCAATAAATTTGATGGATCCGGCACTGAGTGGCCGTTACTTATGCTCGAGTGCATTAATCCGTGTGCGAAATGCGTACTCAGTTTACCTCCGCGTGTTCTGCGTGGTCTCTGATCGGTGAGCCACAAAATGAATTGATATTCGAATCGAGTGAAAATGGTCACTAGAGCAACAGAAATCAAAAAAACAGATAAAAATAAAAAAATAACAAACACATACACACACGATCCAATCACAACAGAAACACACTATAAAAATGAAATGCAATAAAATAACAACCAGAACAATCGGGTGCGTTATTTTTATTTTGCCCTGCAGGCAAAGCATTTCGGTGCTTTTAATGCTCGCACACCCATACGAATCTTATGCACCGCGCAAAACGCAATGGCTTTTGGCTTTGAGGCATGGTTCTCCTCGTTATTTCCGAATGGATGTTTATGCGAAGTTGGGCTCCAGTGAATGGGCGAGAATATATGTATACCGTGTGGATTGAGATGTTCAAAAAATGATTTTTAGCAGGCAGTAAATTTGTGACCATGGCATAAATTTTACTCAACTGGTCGGAAATGAAAATTATAGCTCCATCGTTGTACAACCCGTGCATTGCTATTAATGGCACAGTGACAAAGATAATTCCCATTCGAATCTGCTCCGTACAGTAGCAGAACTTATTCGAATATTTTCGACTTTAAAAGTATTTACAACAGTCGCTAGAGCAACATATTAATATTCAACTAATGGGTTCGATTATGTAATTCGTTTTCTCCGGGAGTTTTCGATGCTGAAAGTAGGGCAAAATGGAAATCAGAAACACTATTTATAACGACGGGGTTCAGATCAGTCTGAAGTCGCGATTGGAAATTTTGAAATAATAAGAAAAAAGACATGCGATTTGAAATGTGTTTACTTTGTTTCATTGAAGAAATACGGTCAGGCGGTATTGCTTATGGCTATTGGTAACTTAATCTATGGTACAATTCACATTAGTCTGGGGGCTTTTCCTTCTCCGAACCATTCCACGGATGTACTCGGTTGAAATGTGATTACTTCAATGTTCAATGTTTTCAAACATTTTAACTCTGTAATTGAAGATTTTAGTATAAGAAATGTTATGAAATTTATCTCGAATCCGCAACGAAAAATGACACAGTTAGATTTTCTTACAAACGGGAGTGAATGCTGCCATGCATAACAGTTCAACAGTTAATAACCATCATTATTCTCTGAATCGTGTTCAGTTAAATCGTATTATTTAATTTGTAATTCTTTCTTACCTAAAGTAAACCTTTTTAATGTAATTATAGAATTTCAGTTTATATATCCATTCTTAATACTTAAGCAGTTCGTGTTTATTTATTCCGTTTTATGTCTTCATCTTGCGTTTGTAACATAACGTCCCGTCGTTACAATTACTCGGACGAAGCATCTGATCGACCATTGTTTTCATAGAACACTAATCTGTAACCATCGTCCATAGAACCGCTTTTGCATTCAAACCTGCTTTCATACCAAGTTATCTGCGAGGGATTGAATTATCTTACGTTCAATTTGATTTTCCTCGGTAGCACATAACGAATGGATCGGTAACGTTTTGCTAGAATTCTATTGAAGAAGATTCGTTTTTCCGGGTGGATTTCATGAACGGTACTTTCGTTCAATCGTGCTCCAGTAGAGCATAAGCATGGAATAGAAAACACACACACACTCGCACACCAACAAAACGTACAGAAAGAATCATACGCTCGATCAACTCGCGCGCCGGAGCAAGCATCGGCAAAGAAAAGCCGCACCGAACAGAAAGAAAGGATCGAATTGTAAATGGAAAATCTCAATAGCGGCCCAGCGATGCACTGGGACCTCCGTCGGTCGGGGCCGGCTCAAAGCAAATAAAAAAGTCAAAATCAATCATTCCACATAAAGATAATTCGTTCTTATGTGCTGTATTTTCTGAATAAATCATTCCCACTCGCCGCCGCCCACGCGCTTCGGTGGAATTGTTTCGGCCCGAACGGCCGACGTTGGTGTGAATTGAACCGATGGTATAATACCCTCGTGTGTGCATACAATACATCTCGCGTGGTAAAATCCTTGCTGCCTACGGTGGGTTAACTTTCTTTTCCCGCTTCATTTACCGTCCATCCATCTCGCTGGTTGGCGCGAATTGACGCGCCGGCATCGCTACCACGGTGAAGACGGTTCAATCACAGGGAAAAAAAGGTGGTTGAATTGTTTATGGCATAATGGTGGGACGGATATTGGCATCGCTGTCGGTGTGTGTATCTATGTGTATGGCAGTGTTGAGTATGATTTTGCACGACGCGTTGTACGAAGGCAAACACATTATCGCTACCATTGTACGTTTATGAATAAATTACTCAGATAACAAAGTGCGAAGGATCCTGCACCCATTTCGCAATGGTTCCATCTCGAGATCGCGGACTGTTGTGCTTATGTGTATGAGCACTTCAACAGTTTGAGGGCGAAAGGTACTAACATGAGTTCGCTGAGTGGCGAGACGTTAGACGAGCTTTAAATTGCTGTGTATCAAAAAATCACTACTTGAACATTTTGATTGAGAAATAGTAAAGTCATATTTGTTTGTGTTTAGAATTTTAATAGAAATTAAATTCCAATCATTTTTTAATTCAAAGTGACCAAAACAGATAACTAACTAGCAATGTATTGTTCGTCAATAATTTAATTCTTATGTTTTACAATTAACTAGTATTTACGAAGCAATGTTCCTTAAAATACTCTCAAAACACGTGAATTTAATGCTAGCTTGATGTGAAATAGTACACATAATAGCTTGATGTGAAAATTAAATACAAACAACATGAAAATCCAAATTACTTGAATTGTTTTCGATTTTCATACCTCTGTGCTGTTTGTTTGCCAGTTGGACCGAGTTTCACTTCAATGCTTGCGCATCATACTTGTAGTTATAAGTTTCTTTTCCCTACTTGGAGTTTATTTCCGATTCTATCAGTCGAGCACAAGCCGAGAAGAAAGTTGGTGCCGAATGAAGTTGTACCATGTTTCTATCCTGGCTTATTATTATTGAGATCTTATTGGGATCTTAAAGGCCAAACCTCCAGAGACCCTACCTTTTCGCTGTATTGCACGCAAGGACAAGGATGTATGGCAGAGAAGCTTATCAAAAGTGTAAATCTAGCAAATTAGATTTAACTTTCTTGGGTGCAAATCGTACGAGAGCGAAGCAAACTTCTCGACCATTGAAGGAAGCGGTTCCAACGGTCATTTCGTTCGGTACATTGGAGCACACCGGAAAGAATTCGGTCGTGGGGAAAGTTTTCCTACAGCAAAGCGTACCGGTGACAATGATTATGTACACGATGAAGCTAAAAACACACATACCATCACGGGTGGAAACCTTTCAAATCCCGACGAACTCTGCCTGGAAATGAGCCCCGGCGACGTACGACCCCGATCCCCGATTGCTCCGATAATCTTGGCGAACGTCGTGTAATGGAGGAAATCGTTCGGATCGTTTGTCACTGTGAGTTAGGAAGTAAATCCGTTTCACTATTCCTCCCTTTGGGGAGGTGGTGGTCGGGTTGGCAAGATGATTGAAGGAAAACTTTTCAATCCATTCGATCGTTCCCCGGATGCTCCGTGATATGGTACCGGAACTTGCCCAGCGACGTTCCTTTGCGACATTACAGCCGGTGCTGGTACTTTTGCAGAATGCCATTTTCTGGAAGACAAGACGGCAAGATGCACTGTCGCAACTGAAAGTTGTTCGCTCGCACTAGGTGCTGCCACGGGTACGGGGGGGGTGGGTATGTCTGGCTGTGATTTGATTCCATTTGCCAAATTGATTTTCTTTTTCTTTTGTTTGTGGAATGACAGCTTTTCAGCTGCGGATGTGAGTATATTGTGGAAGCGTGTTCTTTTCCTTGCTGGCATGTAATGCCCCACAATAGAGCGAAAAACAAGTTGAACGTAAATTTTTGCTTCTCCACTCTATTTAACGTACTCCAAATTGAATTAATCATCAGCTGATGATGGATAAACATTTGTGCCCGAGGTGAGCGAAGTGTTTTTTCCATGATGAAACATCAAAGCATCAGCAACTAGCATTTGTAAATGCCCGAAGAAATGTTTGCGTAAAGCTGCTTCAGCACGCTAGACGCGTTTCGGTTTATTTATTATCCCAACGCGGCGAAGTTAAAGGCGGTGTTTTGTTTGCTTCAGTGGCCGCCACCGACCAGCCACAGCGGATCAACTCATCAAGTATTCCCATTGAGTAGAGAAATCAATCAGGATCAAACCATTCAATTGAACCGTACATAATGTGCGGGTGTCATGATGATATCCTTTTCCACTGCGAACGACACGTGCAAGGACGGTGTATAATATTCGCCGGGCGGGAATCTTCAGAAGAAAAAAAAAAACCCATGCCCGCTTCGAAAACCGCGTAAAGGGCCACGCACGGATATCTAATGAAGGTATTCACCTCCCAGACACTTTACCTATCCACACCGGCAAGCAGCTTCAGGCATGACAAACATATTCTTCACCTATTGTTTGACGACAAACAGTGCTGCTGCTGTTAGTATTTGACCTGCTGCTTCCGAATTGTTTGATTGTAGGCGTCTACTCGAAGGGATATAGGATTTTTTGGAAGCGAGAAGCAGAGAAGGTATCTAATGCTCCCAGAGTACGAAAACCCTTCGCTCCAAGCACATCGCCCTTACCAAGTTGCGTGGCAATTTCCGGTCACCATTGCTGGTGTATCGGGTGGACACGTGAGTAAATATGGCCGACAGACTGAAACGCACGCCCAAAGCTCATGAGCCGTTCCCGAACGCTCCAGTTGCTTACTCATCCCCCAAAAAAAAAGAGAAAAAATAAAAGAAAACACCCTCGAATCGAATAATCCCTATCGTCCAACCACCCCGCGTATGTGTGTCCTTGGGGCCCAACACAACGAAAGTCAATCGGATATTGAAATGCTGTTCCGAGATTGTCGGGGTAGGGGCCAGGGTCGGGCCGGGAATGCCGAATGAAACGGTTTCGGACGAAACGGAATGATTACTGCTAATGATGTTAGTTGATAAATATGTATGAATTCCATCTCGCATTGAAATCGCAACCCGCAACCAGACGAGACGGTATCGTTGTTTTGGGGTGGTGGATTTGAATTGCGATTGCTACACACACACACACACACACACACACACACACACACTCCCCAATCCAATTCGGTGCTTTAGATTTCGTCGGTTGCGATTTCGACCCGAAGTGCCCGGCATCCGTTTCGGTTCTTGCGTTAGAGGGTTAAATGGGTTAAAGTGCTTTCAGGTATGTGTTGTACAGGGCTGTGGAAAACTCTTGCCACTGTAAATCGTTTTTGGCTGAACTAGTGAGTGGATGTGAAACAAGTTGTCATCTGTATGGAAGCGTCCCACGGCGTGCTTCTTAAAAACTGGGCAAACGAATTCATTGTAATTCGCTTGTTTTGTAAACATTGCCAAGCAACTTTGAAATCGAACGAAACGAACTTCAACGAACAGTGGTGCGTCGTGATGGTTTCATAATCACAATTTTTGTCCTTCCGCTTCGACTGCGGTTTGAACACCCCTGGGTGGACATTTTAAACGATCAAGAAAGAAAGTTTCCTGCACGGGGTAGCTTTCCTAAGGTTCTGAAACGAGTTTTCTTTCTTTTCTTCCACAAACGACTCCTAGTGCCAACTGTTTGGTACGTGAATTGTTTGATAAAAATGGGAATTTTCCAATAATAGAATGGTAGAAACAGCGGCTGGAAGTAAGAACCAATCAGCAATGTGACCGACTTACGCAGAAACATCCCCTTGACCTCACACACTCACGCACAAGCAAACACACAGAGGACATATAAGTGGCTGCTCCTTAAACAAATATACTTTCGCACGGACCTGTGCAATAAAGGGAGAATAAGCCAGAATGGAAACATGGGAACTTTTGGTGGTGTTTCGTGTGTGGGAGAACTTTGTACCATCCTGGACAGCCGACGCTATTCTTAGTCATTCCTGGTGGAATAGAAGGAACACATTCAAATATCACTACCATTGGGATGCCTATTCTTGATATCAATTTCCTTCGCTGTGTTACATTCTGCTGCATTATGGATCGTTTGCCAAAAGTTGGGTACTTCGTTTCCTCCCGCTTCAGCTCCGCGTACTGTTTATACTCGCCTCTTGATCATGATCGATGGTAGATCTCTGCTTTGGCTTCGCTTTAGATGAGTGGTGTTATGGATGGTGAACGCACTCTCTCTCTCTCTCTCTCTCTCTCTCTCTCTCTCTCTCTCTCTCTCTCTCTCTAGTCAATTTCACCAAAAACTGAGCAAACTTTCCGGGAGCTTGCTGCCAGACAAGCAGGGTGCTATTACTAGCTGAAACGGGAAACGGAAAAGCAATTTTCTCTATCGATATCGGGATGCCATCGGAATCAACTCCGGGTGACAAAAGTTTAAACAGGAAATTGGGAAAAAGTTACTGCCGCAGCTCCAAGCGAGCAGGCGCATCGCGAGGGTATGCGAACGCGATGAAGGGGGACATATTAAAGCCAACTCCAAGGGAGGGAGGGACCGGGGCCAAGGATATGCTCAAAATGGGAAGGAATATACATACCAGTGGTTTAAAGTTAGCACATGTGGTACCGTGTTTCGACTGCCGCACATAGACAGCAGCAGTACGGTGGCGAAACCGCGCTCACGCTGGTGTGTCCACTCCAGGGTAACAGTTTAGTGGCTGTTCCGAACTAATTAGAGCGATTATGTTGCTCAGAAATGTTGCACGTTGTTTGTTAGTTTGTTCTTTGGTGCTGGTTGCGATAGCTGACGTTGGTTGCAAAAGTTTTGGTTTTCGGGCACTGCGTGGTGATTTTCGCCATGTTTCCATTGTGCAGTTCACTTACAGTTCGAGCAAGCGAGCAGAGTGTTGTTGCCGTGTGTGAGTATTTGTTTTAATTTTTCCACAACATTAGAGCAGCGGAATGCGGTGTGTCTAGTGCAACACACCAGCGCAACTTCCATTTTTAAAGTATATTAAATGGAGCATCTTTTTTCATTTTGCCACATACACTCTAATTTTATCACACGGAACTTTCCGCTGTTAAAATCAGCTGTTGCATGGAGGATTGGGATAAAGACATTTCAAATTTTATACACAATAACAAACGTTGCCTAATATCTTCCGAACAGGAGTAAGGCTCTACATTTTCCATCGCACGTTGGAAGTTTATGTTGTTGGTAAAATATGATTTTTACAGCCATATATCTGGCATTTCTCACCGAAACTGACTTGAAAATGTCAAGTACCCAATGCCGTCCCAAAAAGGTACACCACATGGCGTTTGGAGCGGTTCGTACACAAAAACAAAAACAGCTACATGCCCGACGAAAGGCACAGTGCTATTGTTTGTCTCGTATTTCATGACACTTAATCCATGGTTTATTTTATGGACGTAGCCATAATTTAGCCATGTTCATGAGATACACCATACCGAAACCTATCCGTTGTGCTATTTTGGTCCTGCGACAGGCGTACCCGGGGTGAACTTTCTTTCCTCATCGCGCACAGCTCGGTTGGTGCCGTAATTCATGTTTCAATTTTTCCATCTCCTTTCAAAAAATACTAACTCATCGCGTTTCTTGCATTGTTTCTTTTCAGGTGGCAGACATGCCGCTCGCGTTGGCACAACTAGTTGGGCAGGCAATAATTTATTGATTCGCAATCGCCAACACAACCGTAAGCCAATGGTAACCATTAGGCCCCGCCGTTGGTGACAACGCGATAAGATGTGGCGAATAGTATGTGGGTTCAACCGAGCGCACCGATGATGTACAATACAGTGAGCAATTGCAGCCATACGGTCACTCGAAAAGTCCTTCGCCGTGCTGACACGGTACCCCGTGCACGGTACGGTGAGCTTTCGTACCGATTCTGCTAGTGTGGTGGAAATCGACAGTAAAACATAATTAACTCATTGACCAAGTTAACACTATCCCCAGCAGAGCAAAAGCATCTCGTAAGCTCGTAATAGTAACGGCAGTCCAAAGCGGTCATTGCTGCAAAAGCAACGTGATTTCTTCGAGCGGGTGGAGCATGGCTGTAACGGAAAGCTTGAAGCCATTTTCTTTTAATGAATGACTTTACGGTCAGCGTCCAAGGGAAATGCTATGCCATTTATGAGCTGAATAAAAGTAGTGCTTGCTTTTTTCGTTCTTGTTGTTGAAGAAATAAAACGTTAGGAACGCTCTCTTGCCAGGTGAAGGCGGTCTCGATGTGTGTGTTGGTGTATAAGTGCAACGCGAGTACGAGTGATTTTTATGTGTTAAATCGAAATAAGGTTGCAACTTTGCTGCAACTAAAACGTTGTACAGGAAAGCATCCCATAGCAAAGTTGTATAATATGTACTTCGGATGATATTGCAAGAATGCATCATCTCTTCGATGGTTTCGATAGTGGGCAAGTGTTTCTATACTTCATTTCTTTTCCAGTTCGTTAAGAAATATGCACAGCTAGTGTCGATGAAGGAGGTGAAGTGAAATTATCGTATCGGAGGTGTTATAGAAAATGCGACGAAAAATGAAACGTAACATCATTAACCAAGTGTTGAATCTGATAGTGATCCACATTATTTTTGTACAGTATACCTTTGGTCTGCAGCAAGCGGCAGTGGATAAGGAGAAGCATGGTAAGTGTCTTGAAGTTTTCGCAGATAGAATTGATAATTGTGATGTATTTAATGTTGAAAATGTCGTATTGCCCTATAGTTATTTAAAAAACCTTTATTGGAACAATGCCTCGTTCATATGGCCCGATTTCTCCAATGCTCTCAAGCAGTACCATTCGTCCCGTCCTGCGTAACATCTCATCAGATCTATTTGGCAAAGCGTTTGCTTGCGAAGGTAGACGACAGAAGATACCTCACAGTGTTTGCACCAGTCTTCCATTCGTTCGTTTGCTCGTTTGTCAGTTTGTTGCCTTGTGTTTGATGAATGAATCAACCCAACGTGTTGAAGTGAAGAGGATGCTTACGCCGAGTGTCGTCAGCTAGTGGAAGAAATTGTACGAAAAAAGCTTATCGCACACTTGGGCTACAATGATTGATTGAGAACTTGTTGACGTTTGCAAAAGGTACCTGTGCCATTCGTGATTCCTTTTTCCTTGCCGCACCGGTTCCATTGCTCCGGTGTTTTATGAGGTATTGCAGGGAGGTAAAAATTCTTCGTGCCAGATCGTTTCTTTCGCACCTTTTAACCTAGATTTTCCCTGTTTTGATCCAGCTGATGCTCGGTGGAATTAACGGCAAATACCAACCGACTCAAGACAGTCATGAACACCGTTTTGCCGACAGTGACGCAGACAAGAAAACAACCTTTTTCAGAAGTATTACCGGTGCAAAACGAGGGAAAATGTGTTGTTATGAGATTGATTGGAAAGTGAAACCGCAGGAAATGGAAAAGTAATATCTTTCTGCCTGGTAGAATCGAGTACAGTTGTTGAGCAGAGGGATTTTCGCTAGATTAAGTGATTCTCTGTGTTTCGCAATGATGGAAATGATGGCATCTTTTTTAGCATCTGTATTGAGGTGTACTATTTTATTTCAATCTACAAAATAATTGATTTCGTTTGCAGAGCCAAAAGATGGAAAATGATTTTGAGCTTAAAATTGAGCATTAATTTTACTCTAATGCCAATTTTTCAAGGGAAAGGGAAAAATCAAACATGCTAACGTCAACTCGATAGAAAATAGAATCGATGAAGGTGTTAATTGTATTTTAAATTACACTCCCAATGTCCCAACTAAAATCGGAATGAATACATTTGGTCCTTAATTTTTCCAAAATATAATTTAAAAGAGATGAGGCAACCCTAAATTTTCTCTTCTTACGTTAGACACCAAGTATCAAAAGGAGTGCTTAAAGCACAAAGAAAGGAAGGTACGTTACCTTTAACTTCAAACCTTCCAAGAGCAAAGGGTTAAATTGCCGCAAATTGTCATGGCATCGTTTTGGCACTTGAAACAAGTGCTTTGTGGAGGTGACCTTCTTCAGCGGGATCGATGAAAAGAAGCTGGAAAGAGTGTCGATTAAGTCAATTAAACATTGTGGGCGAACGCGGACTTTTAAATTTTTACGACTGTCAAATTTGACCTTCCCCTGCATACAAAAACTAGTATACTGCTGGAGCATCGTCCCGGAAGAAAGGAACTTTTGTTAAGTGGGTATTCCCACTTCCTTTCATTGCGCCAACAGTCCACATTCCTGCTTTCGGCTTATCGCTAATGGATGCGTTCGGGGCAGACGGGGATAATGTAAAAGTTAATCTTGACAATTAAAATTTACGCACTCTCAACGGTAGACAGCAACTGGAGCAGAACTAAAGCTTCCTGGGACAGAGAGGGTATTTCGCTTTGGGTTGTTGCTTTCTTAAGAAAAAAAGGTAAGTATTTGTCCGTTAAGAAAGTTTGCAGGTTAAAAAGGTATAATTGAAAGCAGGCAATTTTATATTCAGTTAGATATTTCAAGTCGAATGTATAGTTATTCTGTTTTTGGCATTTTAAAGTGCATTTTTGTCTGTAAAAACAATTTGGAGAAGATTTGAGTTTCACGATTTCTGAAGGAGGAACAGTCCGAATGAAATTTGGTGATGTCGTCAAAAAATCCGAATCAATTTCTAAAAATAGCATGATACCTTCAACAGTTCAATAGGTTATGATAAAACCCTGCAAAACTTTGATGGAATTGAATTCCATGATTCCTCTTCCTGGGGTGTTGACCGGAACGCCATTGTACGCCATTCATTCTCGATAGGATGTGTTTTTATGCTTTCTTTCACTTCCGCTTCACTTGCACAGGGTAAGCACTTCAAAATTATTATTCTCACCGATTCCGACACCGCCAGCTGAAGGGTGTTACGCAAACGTGAAAGAGATGCGCCAGATACCGACAGTGTCACGCAAGAGGCCACATTTCGTCTCGAACAAAACACGGAAAAGTGTCATCCTGAAGATAGACGCGTGTAGGAGTGATGATGATGATTCTTCACCTGTCACAATATATCCTTATGCAGGCGCTTGCAGTGCTCGTTCCGTGCGAACTGAACTGGCACTGTGTAGTAAGACCCTGGTGAAGCCACAGGTTCATCTTCCGCCTTCAAACCAGAAACCCGTGTTTCCGGACGTATGTGTGTGTGTGTGTGTTATGAGAAATGGATATACCAGCCTGTCATGGAACCGGGCAGGGTCCGGTACCGGTGGAATGTGACGACAAAAAACTTTTCCTCACTTAACCTCACAACGCTGTTAGCAGGTTTCATAATTCATCGTAAAACTCCGTGCCTCTCTGCACGCCCGGTAGTAAAGGGCGCTGAAAAGCATAACCCAGGATAACTCTCGCGATATGCGCCCATCCCGGTTCCCGGGAGGTGGTTCTGCTACTTGCAGATGGAGGAAGTTTATATCCATCCGGTTATGTCTGCCACATCAACTGGAGTGCCACCTGACGATCATTTTGCCTAACGTAGTTTTGCATTGGGTTCCCAGTCTCAAGAAGTGGCTTCATTCATCATGGCACCATCAAGCGGTGGGCTGGCGTTGCATGTCCTTAAGGAAATGGAAATTGCAATCCAAGCGATGGACTCATCGCCAAGCATCCTTGATGCAGTGTCCAAGTGGTATGATAAACTATTCATGATAAATGAAGCCCTTTACAATTGGGTTCACAGCGTCTTCATGATGATGATCGAAGACTATTAAAACAGTGTCAGTAAAGATAAAAAATAAATGAATTAACTCTATATTTTTATAGCACGACCAACGTTTGAGCGTTGCTTATTAAAACCATGCGTTGTATAGCAAATAATATGCAAATGATAGCTTCCTATCGATGTTTCAAATGACTCTTATATAAACACCTTGCGCAAGGTGAGGTGGGGAGTTAGACATTCTTCTTCAAGTAAGGCCTTTCCATCTATTGATGAGAATTTAATTTAGCTTTAAACTTTAACGCACGTTCGTACAGGTTCAGTACACATGTTAGAGTTTAAATTATGTACCACATTTCCATCTGACTTCGTGATGGCTATTACCTACCGGTTCTGATTCTGGCAGGAAATTCCGCTCCAGCCTTCCGACATTAGTGACTAGTAACGCCCTCTTTCGCTGCTAGCATCCATTATGCATGACAAAATTAACGTCCCATTCGGCGCGAGCATATTTACCCAGGGTTAATTGATTTGAATTTTGCAATGCGCCCTCGCTCTCGTCTCTCGTGGATACTCTCGTGAATGTAAAAGCTTACGGGCTTCGGTATGTAAAATGTACGACGGCTTCGTACAGCGCAAATTGTGCGGCATGGATGCGGGATACGGTTAGGTGCGAGGCACTTCTAGAAGTGACAAGGAATCTTTGTATTTCCGACGCACTATGGCCCTGTCGTGCCAAACAGGTTGCTTCAGCAGGGAGTGGTATTGTTAACAAGACTGTTTCAATTATTAACCGCCTCGCCAGATTCACAGTTCGCCGCACGCTGGGAAGGGTTTCTGAGATCTGGTAGGACTGCTTGGTGTGTGCGATGATGGTCGATTGTTTACGGCCATGGACGCTAAGGACTTTCGCTACGATATACTCGCGCATAGACATTATGCATACGTGTGGTTTCGGTGGTCGACCGACCTGTCGTTGAGCTCGGCCAGCACACGAGTGGCACCGTCAGAATCCTTCAGGAAAATGGCGAACCGGTGTTAGCTTAAGTAATGACAACTATTCACTAACTCACATAAACAACTGCTGTTAGTTGAATATTAATTTATTGACGCAAGACCTACCCAGACAGCGGCATCTGGTAGTTATTTCCTTTTACCTTGCTGCACGTCCTTATAGCGAAGGTTAGCGGTCAACCAATGAATGGACAGGGGCAAAACTGTCGTTTTGTTTGTCGCAACCATCTGGGAATGTTTCGGGAGGAAGCAATAGATGTTGTGCACACATACACTTATTTCATGTTCAAAGAATCATTAATTCAATACTAAGGATGGGCATTTGAGTTGTTTGACTCTTCATTGTACGTGAAACTTGTATGACTGCATTCTACGTCATAGTGTAGCTATTATTTGCAATGCATATTAATTTATGTTTGTAAAATTTACCTTTGCATAAATAAGTTGGGTTAAACAATTACTAGCTATAGCTTAATTTGAACGATCCCGTTCTATGGCATTGGATTGGTTATCTACAAATGAATAGATATTAATCTGGGTTCGAAGGGATTCCTATTTCCCACATCCATAACTAAGTATTTTGAATAAGATAGAATATCATCACTTCGCAGCCTGAAACGAACGTTGTCTCGAAAGGTTCTGCTATCATATCTGCCCCGGAGAAATGATGCTCTTGTAAAAAAGAGTTTTCCAATCGCAAATGCTGCAGATGGCGGAAATGAAAAAATCTGTACTATGACTGACCATTCGTCTCCATCAGCATAAGCTGGTTCAGATTCATACTCCTGGCCCTCACGTAATGTGGTATAACTGATACTTTTCAATCAACTCGGGCAATCCATCTCCAGATCTTTTCCGATCCTATTTATTCAGCGCCATGATTCCATCGTCTGTTTATCGGAATGATTTCTTTTTTTTTTTTACTCTGCTATCTGCTATAAAAAATCTTTCACCGAACGATTTTTTTGTGCCATTGGGTGGGTTTTATTACCCGTTTGTTTGCCACAGTTTTTAAGCCATCCATTTTGTGCAAGTATCAACTAAATCGAGAAAGATTATCGTTAGCATAAGGTACGCGGTATAGTGATGGGTGCTTTCAATATTCTAATAACATTCCTCACGATTGTCTTTGTGCGCCACAGAGCGTTGTAAAGATCGGTGAGCTTCGTCCATTTTTGCAACGATGGGAATTGGGAAAAATCGATCATAAATTACCCTTATTGTGGTTCCGGACATATTAAAACAGGTTTTGATGCACGGATATTGTAGCGAATTGCTATGCGCTCTGCTGGATTCGCAGTCGTTAACGAAATGTGTTTCAACGATAGTGTTTGAATGCAATAAATCTTTTTATGTCCAAAAAAGTTGATTTATTATTCAACAAAAAGGCATAGCTCAACATGTTTTGTGTCACAAATTATAGCAAATTATGTGTTTATTGCTTCATGTGCGTTACGAAAGCAAGATAAACCACATGTGTGAGGTATTAAAAATGCGCCTACAATGATATTTGCAATGCGTATCGTACAAGCTAAAGGCCCCCAACAGTATATCAAGTATCATAGTAAAATGTTGAAGCACATAATACTTTATTTGACTTCTTTTGCATTCATCTCTTCTTTGAAACTCTTTTTGAGTGTATTAGCATTTCGAACATAAAGCAATTTATCTCACAAGTTGGTTTTAATTTTCATTAGCTGCTCCAAGAAAACATTTATTCGTGCGATACTGCGGTTAAATAATCGTTGCCGGTTTATTTAATGGCACAAAGGTAAAACTGTGGAAAAAAACTCTACCGTCAACGACGAAGACGAATCCGACAGGGAACGGTTTGCTTCGAGTTGATAAATTTTATGAGGTTAGAAAGTATGCTTTTACCAAAACCCGGTGATGGTATAGACGACTCGCCAGTTTTTTTTTCACAAACCCCACGCGTTTGGCACAAACCAGGGAACGGTACGGCAGTGTGGGATTATTTTGAAAAGGATTGGATGTTGCTGGCGGCTGTTGATAAACCTTTTCAGCATGCTTGGGTTTTTCGCGCACGGAACGTTCCCGGAATGGAACAGGTGCTAAACCCTTTGAGTCCTTTTCGCCGGCGGAGATTTATGTGGCGAGGCAGCAAAATTTACTCCCCGGGTGGGGTAGTGTGGGCTTGAAACCAAACTCAGATTTGCTCCGTGCAAACGGCCACTAAATTACTGCAAACGCAACAACAAAAAACGGCACTTTGGCATGAGTAAAATTTTCATTCATTTGAAAATGAACTAGAAAATGTTCCACCCCATGATGTATGGGGTTGGCGAAACAATTCTAATTGCTTTTTCTGTAGTGAAGAAATTAAACTAAAGTATTGTGAAAAAACATAAACGTAAGCAGTTTTCGAACAGATGAGACGAACCAACAAAGTGGATGTTATCAGTCCAAGGGTTTGGTTTAACTCTACACAGGTGATGAGTTCAATACTATTTCTATCAAAACCTATTTAATTGCTACAATAGATTAAGCTACAACACGTTTTTCATTAGTAATTTTCTTCTGTATCTTTTCTGTTTCTGTTTCCCTCCCCTCAGTTTAGTCCCTAAGCCATTTCTATTTTTGTCTTTTTGTCTATTGTTATGGCTTTGTGTACTAGCTCCTGCAGTACACATAGCTAACTTTAGTTATAATGATTAAAAGGCCAATGGCAAACAACTGACGAATATTTAATGATTAAAATGTGGAAGAAGGCCCTTAGACACAATACAGTAATTATAGGTGCATTATATTGTTGAATAGTGTCTCGAAGATACTCTTCCAAATACTAACATATTTATTTGTAGGAAACTAACAGAAAGTCTTCCCTAAACAGGAAGGCTACCGTAGGTCAGATCATGTTTTTCATGGCGAATTCTGCAGTAAATGTCGACGAACAGCAGCCCTACTTTTAGTATCTCTTTATCAGTTCCAAGGTGATGATAGTGACTAAAACGATAGCAACAACACCAGCGGTCCTGCCATCCATCTTGAGTCAAAAGTGAGTACTGACGAAAGCATTGATGATACGTGCTAGGGTGCCTATCATTCTTACTCAAGCCAGAGAAAACTACACAAACAAAATACGTGCCTGCAGATTTTACTAGGAATGATGCTGACCCGAGCTGGAATTTATACAACCTATGAAGTCCCATTACTCTGATACATAAACTCAGCCCAAAACGGATAAAAACGTCCACAGGAAATACATGCAGCACGATTCTTGTTTATGTTTATGTGAAAGAGACAATAAAAGCTACAAAGACAAACTCTGTGAGTTTTGTGATGAACTCACTATTGTGCATCACAGTAAACTCTACGGGCCCAATTTACAGTGGGATGGTCTCGTCATTCAAATGACACAGAACAGATCAGCATATAACGTCCATTGCTCATTTAAGATGAGGAGTAGTAGGACCAAATTGTTAGGAAGTGGTGGTATTGCTGCTTCCGCTTAAAAATCTAAGATATAAGCGATTCTCGTGTCTGTTTTAAAAAACACCTGCAGTAAGCCAAGATCTTTAAAATGGTCGTAGTGCCGGGTATCGACGAACGATTCCTACTCCATGGAATTTCAAGTCTAGTCTGTAAAGCTGGTACCTTCAAAGCGAAAAAGTGTTGATAAATAAATGTTACTCCCGTGTAGCTTTCATGTTCGACAATCTACACATGATACCTTTTTTCGATGAACATTTGTTCATCTACTTCACAATATTTCATTAAAGCTTGCATTCGCTCGTTACCTTGCCGAGCATTGTAATTTGCATCACTACTTTTCAATGACCGTACAATACCCATTAATCCAATTTGCCGCTTTCCCAGGCAATCGATAATCGTTTAAATTTTCCATCATGATAAACTCGTTGGAAAATGTGCACACATACACCCGAACACCTCAACCACCTGCCTTATACACTCGGGTGTGGTGAATTTTTATTGTTCCTTCTGTTTCGTAGTTTTCCTGTTCGCCTTTATAGCATCAGCAGGGGCGGTCGCTCGCTCATTTTCAGTACACACCGTGTCGCATGTAGCATGGGGGTTTTTGGGTGCATTTATTCAAAATACCAATCGATTGCCTACATCGAGCGATTATTAGTGTGTAGTACACGTTTTTGTCTGTACGGCTCTAGACTGTGCAGCTAAAAAAGAACCAAAAATTCGTCATAATTAAATTACCGATTTTAATCTCTTTTCATTGCGGTATCGATTCGATGAAAAACAAAATATGATGCCAGCGTACCGTGCATTCGAAATCAGTGTATGAAAATGAATATATGTGTATGTGTGTGTGAGAGAGAGAAAGAGAGAGAGAGTTGGTTATTGCGTTTTCAACGTGTAGAAACTAAGAGAAGCGAGGAAATAAAAATTGGAATAAAACCCCTGAATAATGCTAGGGTTCATTAATTTCGACTTGATAAATGATCACAAAAAACGTGATCACTAAGCATTCGATTTATCATGCATGTTCATAATTCAAGAGAATTCACTACTTTATATTGTATGTAGCTCTAAAACATGATAACATAAACGAATTGTCCAAATTATTCCAAGTTTGTATTTGGTAAATGATAATAATTGAGTTTCATTAACTATAGGAAATGCTTTTTTTTTGTTTTATTAATAACTAACTTCTCCAAAGGTAGATTCCACAATTAAACGCACAGTTGAGTTGTCATTTTTCCTTACTGTTCATTTGCTAGAAAAGGTTATAGTTATAAACAACTAAATAACTAATGTCATATCCATTTATATTTGGAATTTTTTGAAATGACAAATGACCATCACCAATGCCAGCAGGAAATGAAAGTCTCATTCGAACTCAAACAGTTGAGCTTGTGAGCTGCATTGATTTCAATATAAATATTAGACAGACAGAATCAACTGAAAAGAAAACGTTTTGTTGTTTTTTTTTTTCAAAGCAAGAGTAGAGTAGTATTCTTGTTGGATATTTTATTACCTAAAACGAAATAGTTGCTCATCAATATCATAAGGACCCTTTATTATGAATATAAAAATATAGATCTATATGATTATTTATGTTTGTTGTGGGAAAGAATGAAATGCAGAGAAAATTTAGTAGAAACCAAAACAAAACATCTGAAATGGGTCCAGGAAAAGCCATACAAACGATTAAAACGTTATTCAACATTTGACGCAAGTAGAGAAACATGCAATCTCCCGATGCGAACAGATGTATGAAAATCGTGGGTTGGAATCTTATTAAAGTTACACGGCTTTCAACTCACGGAACTGCATCTAACTTTCCGACAGCGAGCTTCTGCGTTTAGCATCTGCAGTGTTTTGAAACAATCAGCCTTGAGTGGATGTTGAGTAGTAAGGGAAAGGGAAGTGCTGCAAGTATACGCTGTCTTACGGAGTTCAGTTGTTCAGCGGCATACGGCACGGTGCGGGAAAGTTCTCTACAAAAGAATCCTGTGATGGAAAGAAAGTCCTCGAGAACGGTATACTTTGCTTTCATCCCCACAGCGCACAGTATTGCTTGTGGTGCCATCAAAAGATTTTCTTATACATGAGTCTCTTACTTCTGCAATAGTTTATCCCCGTTCTGTTCCGTGTCTGCAAGGCTACTGGCCGTTCCCTGATTTCTGCTTACTGCAGTTGCATTCCTGCCCGTATCCGTGTTCATGACCATAAGCCGACAAATGCCAGATTATCAAGCTAATTTAAAATTCATAAAAGTCATAGCGCATCGTAACAACGGAAGAAAGTTGCACCCGGTACGGTGGCCAGTATGCCGAGAGTAGTGACTGGGAAAAAGAACGATAGGATATTTTTGTGCAGAACATCTTTGTTTTTTTTTTCGTTTGTTGTTGTGTCGTTTTGGCTTAATATGCATTTTATTCGTACCTGTACGAGATTGTGATGGCATGAATCTGTTCCGATGCTATGCTCACCTGCGCTTCACTAGAATTATCTGGGATTTAGGGACAGATGGTTTTCGCTACATACTGGCTGGTTTTGTAGTTTCAAAGGAATTTTAGGAAAAAGTTAAATATGCAAGAATGATTAATTTTACAGAAACTAAAACCATACAATAACCATGATCTATAGAAGATGTATAGAATGAAAAAGTATATACATTTCAAATCAATACTGAAAAACGGACAACCTCTTTTGTTTCAGTTCTAATCGACTGTCTATTTTTGAATTACCGTACGAAAATGTATGCTGAAGCATTAGAAAGTCTAACCAAAACCTCATCACCAAGCAGCTAAAGTGGTATCTATTTGGTTGTTTGTGTTCAATCACTTTGCTCATCAACGGCTTGTCGATTGAAAGCTGCTTCAAATAAGCTTCTACTAGCGGCTGAACAACTATCGATAAGGTTTAAATCATTGAACGGTAAAGAATGGCAACTGAACGGTACGACAAAAGAGGCTCCATCTTACGGTAGAAGTGATCATCGCACCCGAAGTGCTTGTTGTCATAATCGAAGCCATTATAATAATGTGCCTATTTCCGAGACGTCACCATTCGTCTGGTATCGTTGCACGGGTATCTTGTGTAGCCAATAATCGCCCAGTTTTGGTCATATAAATTTTAGCAAGTAGTGTTGAAGAACCCTCCGTCAAATATTGCACGAAATCGAACAGAATATCGAAGAGTGGCTATTCAGGTGGAACTCTTCAGGCTTAATTTTATCAAGCAAAAGGTTTTGAGGATGATTATAGTTCATGTTTACAATGTAAAATATTTCTGGTAATAAATTACCTTTCATTTCAAACCAAAATTTCCTTAATTAACTCCACAATATCATCTATTCAAGTTATCGTCTCTAAATGTGGCAGTAATAAGTTCTCTGATTTATATATTTAAGTATTAATCTATTTATTTATTTCTTTAATATTAGCTCCTCTTCCATTTGTTCTCCATCCTACAAAAGTTTGCAAATGCCAATCAGTAACTCCAGGTGTCGCCTATGTGCATCGTTCCCTGTTCATTCGGTTTTTAATTTTAAACTATCTCCGAAACAATGAAAATTTCACATTGAAAACAAACGCATCAGCAATTGAAACAGGTGCCGCTGAGGGCTGTGCGGGTCACCGCTTGTGATTATCACGGTTGTGAAAATTTCAACAACATTCAACATAAAATCGATGGGGGTTGTTGCGATTAAAAAGCAGTTATACATTTTTTCCCACTGCTCTAAACCACTTTTCCACCTGGGTTTCCAGTGCCAAAAGTTAACGAACAGTATCTGGGCAGGAGAAACCCACTGTGCGAAGGCGGACGAACGATACGATTCGTAACGAAAAGTTAACTCCATTGGTGTCGGGGGAATGACAGTTTGGACGATGCACCGGGTATCGTTACAACGGGTATGCACTTTTTTTTTATTTCACTGTTGCTCGTTTCTTTTTGGCGAGTGAGTTGGTGCAAATAGAAAACGATATGAGAAAAGTTTCACAAACGCTCGTAAGAGATTCCCTCGTTATGCCATCGTCCCAAACGAGACGGGACAGTCTCGGTTGATGCTGTGGGGGAAACATTCGCAAAAACGAAATTACCTGTGCTTTGTGGGATTGTGCAGGGAATGTGACGAAATTCGTTAGGTCTTCGGTCGTAGGACGAAGTTTAGCAAATATGATTTCACACTCGATTGAGTAAACCAACCGAGCTGTCTGTTGCGGATCCTTGCCGCGGTCGGGCTACTTCGTTGCGGCACTGAAGCCGTTGTGTGTCGGTCGCAAGATGGAATGCCATTCCGTCAGCCAGTGGATCGAATGTGACAACGATGCAACGAATAGCTGGATAATGACCTCGAAAAGAGGACAAACGGTTTCGTGTCAAACCGCAGCCCAGTTCTTTCAGGGTGGTTCGAGTGTTTTTTTTTATTAGGGCCAAAGTTTACGTACACTATTTATATGCACACATTAAAGCACATTTGATTTCACAAGTGTTTTAATGACAAAATTTAAAGAGTTCTACTTGAAGAAAAAAAAAGCTTTCGATTTAAGAAATTCTTTGATTGCGTATAACAGAAGCGAACAAAATCTACATCATCGTGCATTCCACGCTTCACTAGAATTCACCCTGCAGAGTGCAAATGTCTCTAGCAAATCAAACAAAAAAACCCTCTTCCAACGCGCCTGGAATGAAACACACGATTGGCTGCGATCCCAAGAATGGCAGAAAAAAGCTTAGTTTATACATATATTTTATATGAAGAAGCATCGAAAGGACTCTTGGTTTTGCACTCTCGTTTTTCTTCGATGATAAAACGTTCGCTTTGTACTTGTCAAGTTGAAGAAATGGAGGAATATTTTACCGAAACTTGTACCCGCCACTCAGCCAGCGCGGTGCTAGTTTGGCTGCCGGTTTCTCACGGTGCCCTGTTGTTGCCTGCAGCTGAAAACTTGCGAGCCACCGTAGCGCAAATGATTGACGATGCTTTTACGCTTTTTGACGTATCCTTCCACTCGATTTTTGGGATTTTTTTTTCGCACGCTCCCCATTTTCACCGTCCCATCCATGCGCCACAGAGCCCGGGTATTTTCTGTTTCAAATATCCAATTTCACTGTACGGCAGCAGCGAAACGGGTTGGGATTCCTCGAGAGCGCTCAGCATTCTTCAATATACAGCACCATAGAAAATCATTTCGGAGAATCATCTTCGCATGTATCGATATAAAACATGAACCCAATAGGTTTATGGCCGATTTCGTCGAGGACAACTGTTTCCAGCTCAAAACGCTTTGAAGCTATCGTCACAGTGTCATACATGATTATGACCATCAATCGAACATTGAACAGCTGGTAACCATATCTTTTCGGGTTGCGTCCCTGGATGGAAGAAATATGGACGTTGTTAGGGAACCGAACGATCGTGAAGCTGCTCCCCAACTTTTATATTAAACTAATAAAATGTTCAACCAATCGGACCGTTTTATTTCGACAGTAATCCTTGCAAAATATTTTTATGAAAATCGTTTTTCCGTTATTCGTTTGCAAGGGTTCAGTGCAATGTTTGAGCTATGCGTATTACATGTTTTCGATAATTTACATAAATTGAGTCAACGTTATTCGGAGAATAGAATCATTGCTTTGATTACGTTAATGTTTGCTTTCGTAGAATTTTCGTAGAATTTCAGTTCTTCAGCAACAGGTTAATTAAATGTAAGTGGTGTAGAGATTCTTTTGAATCAGCGGGGGTGAATGACAGGTTTTTAAGCTTTTTGAAATGTCATCGGAGTGATTGGAATTCAAATCCGAACCTACTAATCCGATGTACTATTTCTTGCGGCACAGATTCCTGCCCTCCAACTTCCCCAATTTGCAAGAGATTCAAGGATCTCGTCCACTAATACTATTATAAGCCAATCAAATTCAGTACTCTTTTATCAGCACAGAACTTTTCTGACCAAGGGGTGTCTTTAGTCGTATGTGAGTTCTTACGATGCATCACGCGGCCAAGCTGTGGTAATGGGACCGGGGCCAGAAAGGTATCATCCCCCCGTTTAGAACTTGATCCTCAACACTTCCTGATTAAAGCCAAAGGCGTCAATCAGACGAGATACGAACACTTGCCGGTTCCAGTCGGGTTGTCGGTTCACCCAGTGCAAATTAAGCTTTTGCTTCCATGTTCCCGTGCACACAGAGCGGTTTCCTGTCCACATCGAGCCTGTGTCGCAATCGGTACATTTCTATCGTGTCTAATCCTCGAGGCAATAAAGAAACACTACCACCAGCACCACCACCATCATCATGCAAGGCTTATCTAGCACGGTGCTGTCCGAATTTATTCCGAAAGGCTCTAGCGCTTTGTCTGATTCGGGTCTTACTTTACGCCATTCTTCCTTCGGGCGCTAGGAATAGTATGGAATGTTACTGGTACATCAGCGCTTCCACCTTTCAGTCAGTCATATCTACGTTTGGGCAAAACAGTACCAGTTCATTTGGAGTTATTAGAATGAGGAGCCTTTCTAGCAAATAGAAGGATAAAGAAGGAAATAATTAAAAGATAACTTTCACCCAAATTGAAGCAAGTGCATGCCCGGGAGCAAATTAATCTTCCCGCAAGAATTGAGATGGGGATAGGCCGAACCCCTTGTACGGACGAGCCTGGAGCTTGTTCGGTCGTTTCGATACCCGGAACATGCTGAAAAAGAAACTGACCAATGATTAAGCCACCATTGAAGTACTGGCAGAGCATTTTCTACGAAGGTCTCTTGTTCGGTTTATTTTTTTCACTGTGCTCGTCACTTGGCAGGCAAATGACCATGCAACAGTGGCATCGGCTCGGTATGCTCGGTTTTTCTACGTTCTTTTGAAGTTTAAGCGTCTGCAAAAGGACTTGCTGGTGTAACACTAACTGCTGGGGTTGTGAAAGGTTCCAGTGATCTAGTTCTAGCAGCTTACTGTGCGTGCGAATTCCACCAATTTTGCTTTCGCAAAGTATTCAAGTCCTTCGCCCCCGCTCCGTTTTGCCCTGGAGCCGTTTACATTGCTGTCAATCGAGAAGCTCACCCTGACGGAAAATCGTGCCAGTCATTGCGATTGTGCGAAGATTTTGCTTGTTTCTGTTCATTTTTCTCTCCATAGTTACATTTCACTCACAGCACCGTGGCCGTGGCCGGGTCTAGTTGAATGAAAGCAAACGAAGCGTGCATGGGCATCTTGCCTATCTGCGCTGTATTTAAGATGAAGTTCTCGGCGACGTCTACCAAATCACGTCACGCTCACTGGCGCACGCTATTGCACTGAGGCATACATCTAGCAGAAGGCTGCTCTTTCAGACGAGATGGCTGACAAATTTTATGACAGATTGTTTCTAGCCTTAGAATGAAAGATTGTGTTCGATTTAATCAGAGATTGGCTATAATATCGTACTTCTCTGTAAGACGGCAAGGTTGATGGCTCCCTGAAGGACGGAAATACACACTGCCTGTTGTAGAGGCTGCTGGAATTGCTTGTAATGTTCTAAAATGTACATACCATCATTTCGAGATGCGAATGGTACAACTCTCACTCTCTTGCATTTCCCAAGCCAACAATTCCTATCGGTCCGATCCTTAACAACATTGTGGTTTACGTCGGTTTCCGTTAGCAGAGCCACTAGCAAAGGTAGAGCGAAAATATTCATCACAATTACACCGACTCAAAATGAGTTTGATTAATGAACAGTGATTAAATTGGTTCGTTGTAGCAATGGTTCGCCCAAGTGACACCAGATTCTGCTGGAACCTTGAATTCTCTGTACTCCAATTCGATTCGGAAGATAAATAAGCATTTTCAGCGAAAATCACGTACCTTTTGCTGATTCGAAATTACGTGCTGGTTCGCTTAGACGAAACGACATCATCTTTGTATGAACCTGTTTATTCTGTTGTAACATTTTCCATTTAATGAGTTGTTTTAAAGATAGGAGCGGCTCAACAGTACCCATGCTTTCCAATGTCAGGAGTGTCACAACTGTGGAAATTGTGTTGTAGTGACATTTTAGAGCGCACCAAACACACACTGAACTGCCTGCTGCGCCACATCGAAGCTTCGGTATCGATCGAATGTCTCGAAGAACAATGGCGTCAAACCAGCAATTGACAAATGACATTCTTTTCACACGGTCTACCGCACGGTGCGAGATTGTATGCGTAAATTTGTTTCCGATTGGCGTCCGGGCTGCCGGTTTCGGTAGCACAATTTGGACGCTTAATAAAGATTCATTACTTTGATAATCAATATTTATATTTAATGGTCAGTTTCGAATTAATGACATCTAATTAATTATGTCCAACACCAACAACGGCCACAACAGCGCAATAGGGCTGGTGGTGCTGGTGAAATTGCTGCTGGGTCTGGGTAAGCATATTGGTTTGGCCGGCAAATGCACTCGAATGCTGCCGGTAGCGGTCCATTCGTGCGTTGCCTGGCTGCTGGAATTCATTACGGCTGCACACAATGCAGTTTTCCGGTTGGCCGAATAAACATAATTTGGGTTGAATTGTCTTGCCTTTTACCTTTAAAGACATGTGCTATGCGCCATAATTTTGCAAACCCCATTTTATGATTTGATTGCGCTCGCTTCGATGGAAACTATATTTCATTATTGAGATAATTCTGACATTCGTGCCAGTAATAATGAGTGCAACAATTCAATTTTAGTTTCTTCATTTACGATACTGCACGAGTTCTATTTGTGAATGTTGTAATTCGCTTGAAATTCTGGATAGGTTTATAACAATTTTCTCAAAATTTTGCTGTTTAGCATATTCAAGTTTAAGTAAAAAAACAAATTTAAACCTTTGAAAGCATGTCACCTTTTGCTAGTGTTAGCAGTGGCAGATCGAAGTACAAGTTTATTTTAATCTTTGAAATAATGCTTCCAAGCACATACCTGGAGCAAAATGGATTTATAAAATGGTTCCATTTAAAGGGTTTTCCAACCCGAAGCATAAGAGGAGTTTCCTCACTTCTTTCAGCCCGTGGGTGTTTTTATCAAAATAATTTTGTTTCAGGTTTGAGTATTGAGTACATCCTGTTCAGTAAAAAGTTTTAAAATAAGCTGTATTACTGAGAAAAAAAGATAACATTTGTTGTATAGTTAGTGATATACTTTAGATGGTTTTTTGTTTGATCTATCGTTATGTTTGTGAAGAAGGACAGTACTTTCTTAAATCGAGAAAATACATACGAATGCTTGCCACGACCAACTTTAATACCAGTTGAAAAAGAACATTCCCTAAGCCAGTGAAGATTTTCTAACATTATTGATAGTTTAGTTGACGACGGAGAGATATCACTCGTGCCGATCATATGCCAAGGGCCATGCATGACAATGACACGAGGCTATCGAAGGAGAATCCTTTTCGCAACCCTCGAGCAAGATTGACCGGAATAAAGACATGACTTTGCTCGTATGCGTTTGATCCATTGAATGGCAAAATGATCAGCGAAATAAAAAAAAAACCTTTCGGGAACTCACTCAACAAAGGCAAGCGGAATAAAATATGTGTATGTTTAGATGGTTCAATGAACCATGAAACGAACCAAAAACCCCGTAACTTGCCTGGAAGGTTAGTGATGGTACTTTGCCAGCCAGGAAGCAGATACCCTTTTGCAGCTCTACTTGTAACAATCTTTCGGCACACCCCCCGACGGCACTTCCGCTTACAGCACGAACTATCGGGCCCGGTTTTGGGCCGGAACAACCAGTAAGCCAAAATGGGAGAATGTGAGTGAGCTTACGTGCCAAGCACTATTAAATTTAATGGTGCTTAATAGAATGAGGATTAAAATTTAATGAAAGCGGAGATACACATTGTTCCGTCAAGTGGTAGAGCGTGCCGTGAAGCCTTTTTCGCGCCCATTAGGATATGGGCACCAAGACGACGAGATGGTCGAGATCTCGACAAAGAGCATTACAGCATGCCCAGCACTGTGGGCTACAGTTCATTGGCTAAGAGCTCCCGCTTGGTACTTGTGATTCTTATCTTCCGCTCATTTGCTCCGCTGAATCGGCACATCGAAGGGCCGAGAGTAAGATCTGAAGGTGATCCATCCACCACTTTGATGCTAATGATTATTGAAGATGGTGTTGTTTCTGGTTAATTTTGGGTGAGATCGAAATGAGTAGCAGAGAGAGAAAAAAAGACCAACGCCTGAAGAGAACTGCCCCTTCCTTGCAAACTCCCCATGTGGTGGTGTGGCATACATAAAGAAAACCAAAGAAACAAACCTAATGTTAATCTGACACAGCAAGAGTAGCATTACGCCAGAACGCGTCCAAGAGCTATGAAGTCTGCGCTCGTGCTGTGATGCATAATATAGCATGAGGAGAAAGAAGAAGGCGACGAGCACGACCAACCAGGCCGAAATGGCTGTTAAACATAATGATAATTAATAAAGCCATAATTGGTTGAGATTGCGAATTAAGATCACCGCGAAATGATGACAATAAATTGTCCGTTTAATTAAAAGTTTAACGAAAAGTTTGTTCAATCTGCGCGAGTGCCGTCTATAAAGGAGTCCTCGTAGAACTGGTAGAAGAAGCATCCTACGGAGGAGTACCCCAAAGTATACGACATTGTGTCTGGAAAAACAAATACCTCTGCGAAGGGAAAAATACCGTAGAGATTTTCGAGCATTATTTTATACTTTTGTCACAATCGTTGAAGTGGTTGAAATAGATTTACGTTTTGTTGTAATATTTACAGTTCAATATGGCGATTATGAAGCACAAATGTCTCGTCTACCAAATTCCCTCCTATTCACTGTCTATTCAAGATGTAATGTTTTACAACAAACAACTCCGCAAAGTGTACTGATGATGCTTTCCAACTTCAAGTACCGGTCACATCTAAAGCAGCAGTTTCAATAGATATATGATGCTTTGAAGTGTTTTTATACAGCACCAACATGATCTACAAAATGAAAAAACCCATGCCAAACAGCCCAGCAGAGTTATAAAGGAGCAAAATAAACCTCCAGAACAGAAAAAACAATAGCTGCCTTTGCTAGTGGCTTCAACCATGTGTGTGTGTGTGGGAGTAACAAAAAACCATGTCATTTGTAGTGTTGATAGACTTATATGGCAGGCCCACCGATACGTGGTGTCAATGATGATGGTGAAGCTTTCGCACTTCTGCCACCATTCCAAGCATCGACACGGCAATAACAATAACAATCACTTCATATTGGAATCGGGTGCTCTTTCGGCCAGTGTTGGATAGGAGCGCATACTTCCGGTTCATCTCACCCCTCCGATGCTGAGTAGACTAAAACTGGCTGACTTGAGATCCTTCCTATTCTAGTCTTAAAGAACGGACGAGTATTTCTTACTTTTGGATATGGGTGTTTTTTATATCATCGGCCGTAGAGCTATCAGGGAGACCAAACAAAAAACCAAGCCACCGAAATGGAAGAACGAAATGGAAATGTTTCGTGCCAAAGCGACCATGGATGAAAAATAACAACAACAGCAGCATAAAACAACACTGTCCAAGACGGCTGCAAATAACGTTGCGTTCCGTTTCCTACAGTGCCGTTCCCGGGTTGGAGCGAATCGCCCGTTCGAACCATAATCATAAATTGTCGATCGTTATTGAAAAATAAATATTGGAATATAATAACGGCCCACTTCTGGGCCGATTACTGCAACGAATGGCTCGGACGAGGGAGGTTCGAATCATTCGAGTGCTAAGTGATGGGTGAGTGCTATGAAGGAGAAGCCATACAGGAAGGCCCTTGCCGAGCTCCTTGTAGGCTGGTCGGCTGGTCGTGCGTCCCGACCAAAACCGCCTTCTATTTTTAGGGGTGATGAAGCAACCGGACCGAGCGCCGGGACAAGGATTGTGGAAACGTGTACGGCTCGTGTTCATGATAATCATTTTTCTTGTAAAAAGGATGTTTTTATTGTGTTCGATTATGAGCTAAAAGTTATGGCTGATGTTTTGGTACCTCTCCGGTTAAGGGTTGCTCCTGCTCCTAACAAGCGGTTGTTGCATATGAAAGTGGTTCCAATAAACTTCCATTGCCAGGTAACGATGTACGTTAAGTGACAAATATTCATAAACCGAGGCAAGTTAATTAATTGTCCTTTAGAGACATAAGTGTAGTAGAGCAGGAGTTCTTTTTTCAAAATGTTGAGTGAAACAAAAACTTATAGCAATTAAAAAACTCCAAAATAATGGAGTTTATAGTTCTTGTACCCTGATTTTTTTTATCAACATCTGAACAGAGATCAAAACGAACGATCTGTTCAGATCTAACAATTTTTTTTATTCGATACTGTTACTGGTTAAAACAATTTATGTTATGAATTGCGTTCAAACGTGTTACAAAAATAGCATCGCCTATGGGTGTTTATGTTTTTCCTTCTCCAATAAGAACCATTATACCATAAGCATCGGCCATGTAATCCTTCTGTTACCGTAGTGTAAACGTGTTAAAATGTGCAAACAATTCCATACCATTGTTGAACCTCCGGGTTCGTGGCTTTCTGGCCCATGGTCCAGGAACGCACAATTTGGATGGGTATTTGGGTTGGACAAATAAATCACTCGTACCTTGGATGGCGTACCTTCACCCTCCCAGAGCGACGGGGCTACCTCCCATTGGCCGTTTATTAGATTACATTTCCATCAGCAGTCATGGGAGCACGTTTTGCCAATGTTGTGAGACTGCTGCCAGTAAATGGCCAGCATTTGCTGAATCGACTTTCTCCCGCTGGGTGTATCGTTACTGACTGGCTGTTGCCAATATCTGCCACGTCAAACAAAAGCTGCCAGCACTGGTACAACGGTTACCCAAAACCCGTGTTCGCATCCAAACGCGGTTGCAGCGCGAGTACGCTCCGCTCACTGACTTGCAAAAGACACTCTGCAATTGGCCCTTGGAAGGATTGTGAAGAGGGGAAAAAATAAAACAAAAGGCAAAACAGCAACAAAAAACCCGAAAGAAAACCTTGTACAACATACCCCATGCGGGAACCATCAGATAAGGCGCTTGCTGAAACCACGGGGTCGGTAAGAACCATCACACCGTGAACGCATGAAGTGTTTTTACAGAATACAATTTTGTTGTTTCGATTCAATAAAAACAATCTGTGAGTGATTGGGTGAAATTTATTTACTTTTGCTACTGGCCATTTCTTGCCGGACAAACCCTGCTTAGCACGAGCATCTTAACGAAGACGCATTTCTTTTCGATTGCCAAGTTGCTGCTCCACAGGCTGTCTTGCCAGCTGCTGCTGCTGCTGTGTGTGTTCCGTGCGCATTGACATTTTTCATTCGAAACCTTACGGGCTGTCGGAGTAGAGAACATGGGTGGAGAAAGGTTTATTTACTCGCCAGCCTCACTCAGAACCGGTCGGGTTTAAAATTCCTGGTGAAAGCTTTTTTGCTATTCTCTTCGCTTAGCTCGACGGATTGCTGGGATTCTGCCGTTTTAGCAACCATGTTCCAACTGTACTAAGCATTGACTTTCTGTTTACGTTTGTTTGGTTGGTTTGGGGAGAGATTTGTGGGGTCGGGTTGCTTCATAAAATCAAAATGTTTGGATAGAATATTGATTTTGTGAAATATATCCGCTGCCGATATATATGAACCAACTATTCGAAATAAAAGATGATTTGCTGGCAACGATGAATTCCGGCAGTTTTCTTAATCGCTCAAGCTCAATCATTATATTCTTTTATTCCAAAGAGATGGCTAGGCCGTATGGCTAATCAATATATTTAATTATATATACAAAACACACGAAATAAATCCCAAATAATAGAACGAAAGCAAGGAAGGAACTCCAAGTTTTTCTCCAACAAATTATTGTCTAAGTGAAATGTGGTAACGTATGCATCTAAATAAATGTACTAAATTTGAATGGCAATTCACTGTGCTGTATTAAAAATTATTTACCGCAAAAAAACGCAACTTCCAGGAAGAACGAAGAAATCACTTAGCCCTAGATCTGCATAAACATGATGTTATAAACATCAAATTGGCTACATCTGACGGATATGCAGAACCTCACCATGTGAAATTTCCTTATTTCATTGTGACGCCTGTAGTTAGAACTTGTAGTAACTATTGCAAACTGATTTGTAAACATGCGTGAGCCTAATATTTTAGGTAAAAAAGACGAAACATTTTGTTTAAAGTACAAGAATAAAATACCAAGAATTTGATTGAAAACCAAAACTGTTTCCTCAATATCGAGCTCATCTCTATCAAACGATGGTGTGCGTGAATCGTTAAAGTAAATAATGAATTAATTTTCCATAAGCAAATTCATGAATAATAAAATGTTTTTTTTTATTTTTGTAAACAAAACTTTTAAGATACAGTTGTTAGTATTATTCCGCAAAGCTGTAAACGGGTCAGTTAAGAAAAAATTAATTTTTTAACCGCTTTCCAATTTTGTATACGGTTTTATTTACTTATCGCGCATTGTACTAGGGATCGTCAGCTGGTAATCGATGTTTCGGGTTCTCGTGGTAGACATAATTACGTCATCAATCCATCGCAGTCCGATTGTAAACAGTGTTGTACACATTTATTTATTTAAGTATTCCCGCTTCTCACCTGTCGTCTTGTCTGGCCACCAATGTAAATAGAATGTTAATACTGAAAATATTACATAATCTCGGTTTCTCATTTTGAAGCATTTAATAATTCACCGAAACAAAGGGATAATTTCATGGTTCAATGCATCGTTCAAGATGCGTTCTTTGCGTGATACAATGATACAAATGTATCATGAGTAAACTTTTCCGTGGCTCATAATAGCAACGGTTGACATATACCGTACGGGTTGTGCATCACATTTGCGCGCGCCCTATGCTGTGCGAGTCGCTTGCGTACTTTATGCACTCGATCGAAGTTTGCAACGGACCGGTGCATTTAGCGGAATTTTAAACATCACTGGCAAAACGTTTCACTCACGCCCCAATTCGTACCGAAGATGACCCTGTGTGTGTACGGTGTTTGCTTAAGTCAACACTAAAATCATTACCATCAACAATGGCCAACCCCTAGTGCCGACCGGGATATAAAGCGGCAGCACGGGATGTTAATAGCTCGCGGACAACTGATGCCGATCCGATACGCCCGAAACCGGCTCGAAGCACCCGGGTCACTACATGGGTAAACAAATGCACCGCGTCCGGGACGGCGGACATATCGAATGAAGCATAAAATCATGCGATGCTCCAAAACCGCTGAACGTATATTTCCCGTTCGGTTTGCCAACTGCCACAATGGGCAACCCGGGGCGTGGGGACACAATGCAAGCACTGATTGAGACACAAATTCGTTCATAATTTTAAACCAACAGACTTCCGTCCAACCACCGGTCGGAGAAAAGGGGACACGGAATGCGTACGGTTTTCGGTTTTGCTCTCAAACACTCCCGTCGACCACACCGTCCGTGTACCGTTTGGTGAGCAAACCGTACCGGTGGCTTTTGAGGTATTTATGAAGCTGACGCTTAACGGGAGCGATCCAGCATCTAACGCATTCTTGGTTAGCTGGCTGGCTTTTAGTGTTAGGCCGAGAAAGCCTTCAATGACGGCTCTGCTGGGAGATTGTGCACCATTGATGCGCGCGGTAAACACGTTGCCACTCCACGGTCTGTGCCAGTGTGCCATAAGAAGGTGCAAAGTCTGTCACTCTGGTGTGCAATTGTGCCGATACTCGTCTGCTGCAATGGCCGTTTTTGTCCGATATCATAATTCGTGTTAATTTGAAAATTCATTACCAACTGTGGAGCGTATGTGTGGTGTGTTTAGCAGTTAAACAGAGTACTCGCACTTGATCACGTATTCCTTTCGCACGAAATTACTTTCCCCCTGCTGAAGTAAATCGTTCGCACCTAGGGAATGTGTGCATTTGATTGCGTGTTGTGCTTTCGTAAAAGTTACAGCACAAATTAAACGAATGTACAAAGATGCAGGGAGCATTGAGCTTAGAAAAAATATTTTTATTTTATATCTAAAAATTCCAATTCATAAATTTTCAACCAGAGAACGGGCGTTCTATGCGTATCGCTTCTAGAGCCCCTTAGCCGGGTAGGCCACACCACCCATCGTTCGATTCGGTTCCATTGCCGCTTCGGTACAATGTTTATGGTTTTGTTTCGGACGTTTACGATTATTATATCCATTGCTTTCTCCGGCTTAATAGAGATATGAATAACTGATGATCCTCTCGATGGCCATTGTAGATGTAGTGCAAATATAATGCACTCTCACATCCAAGTATCGACCCATAGCGCCCTTCGCAAATGGCCCTTTTTACCATCAACTGCCTACCAATTCCACACCCCAAGCGGTAGAGTGGGACGGTACGGTGCTCGGCATCGGTTTGAGCGGACTGGAAATGGTTTCCATTATCCCATTAAGTCTTGAAATGTTGCATTCGCACCGTAGAGCAAATGTTTCGAGCTTCGATTTTCGCCCGAACATTAATGGTCTTCGCACCGTCACTAAAACCGCACCCGGAGCCCGATCGACGAAGAATAGCGCTCGCCGGTCGGTACCCACACCAACGTCAGATGCCACGTGGCAAGCTTGTTGTGGCAACCATGGCGCGTAGTTGGAGAACCTGGTGGACTATTTACTCATCCAGGAAATCCTATTAAAATCTTTAACCAGCAGCATCCATGCGACCTGTGGCCTCGGTAAAATGCGAACCATTCGAAGCTGGTGCGATATCTGGGCGGCCAGTCGGGACGACGGCGCACACAAAAGCTAACGGTCACGTAAAGCGCATTAAGAACGGTTTAAAGCAAGTCCGAGCTACTTTTCCATTGATTAACGGCAGGAGGTGTGGTTGAATGGTGATGGAATTGAATGTTTCGGTGCATTCGATTTTGGATCGTCTCATTAAACGTTGCTCAACTGCAACGAAGGATGGGAGTGAATACGAGTAGTAAAGAAAGGGAGGATTTTAAATAACAGCTTGAAGAAGAAAAAATGTCAACCTAGTTGCTATTTTATTGTTAAACTTCATTAGTTGACTATTATTCTGATGTTGAAATTGCAGACATAGATAAAAATATTGCCAAACGAAGCTACAAAGAGCTCAAAACAGAACTAACAGTCATGATGGTTCTATTGTGTATTTGGTGGGACTGGAAGGAACTAATCTATTAAGAGCTGCTTCGGCATAGTCAACAACATATTCAGTCTTTACTGTCAACAACTGGACAATTTGAGGCTGAAGATCGACCAAAAACGATCACAATTGACCTATAGAAGAGTTATTGTGGTTCTTCAAAAGAATGCCTTGAACTCGTCTGTAACGAACTCGTATGCCACTTTTTTTCTCTTTTGCAAAGCTTCCATAGTGAATGTTTTTCATGTTCTCGAACCATCCATTTGTTATAATGTTATTTAACTATTAAGTTGTCATGTAATCTGTTATAATTTATTTGTCTATTCTTTCTATTTTCACTTGTCATGATAAATATGTTTCATATTACTAGCACGTATTTTTCATTTTTACCTTGAACTTCAAAGTAACATCATTCTTTTATTTTGTTAACGATTCGCGATTCCTTGTGCTTGAAAAAAAAAAATTCAATGTCATTACTTTTTTCCTTCCACTTCTTTGCACATATCTGAACTGTCTCGTACTTCAAATCTTTCATCGCCGTCGTCGGAATAAAATCTGTTTTTCGGCTGGTGTCAGTTTGATGGTGTCCTGGTGACGAAAACATCTCCACAAACAACGATTTTGGGGTGGAATTTCATTTTTTCTCTTCTTATTTGCCGCCTGCTTCACACCGAATGTCGTCCGCTGCTCCTAATTTAACCATGGTGAAGCGTGATTTTCGATCAACATCCGACCCGGAACATCGTTATTTCAATTTGTCCATTTACGTCGTTCATTAGCGAATCATGTCACGTGTGTCATTCGGCACCGGAAAAAAGGGCCTCTTGACGATGTAGCGAGCCCACGGTGAGACCGTCCGTTGTCATTGGAGTTAACATTTCCGTTTGCCTAATTTTTCTTCGCCATTTTAGTTGTTCCTGCCCGTGGCATCCGCTCGGTCGGCATGCCGGTCTCATTACCGTTCACCGTGACATGACGAAAAGCTTTTGCCCAAAAACCGTCTGAAGTTGCTCCACGTTTGGCGTGTGGTCGGCTCCGCTCCCCTATCTATCCATCCATCGCTTTTTCCAGCTTAGTGGGAGCGGTTAATTTATTCGCTTCGGCGAAAGGACGAAAAACACTGAGCTGGTCAAGGGCCAGTCAAGGACTCCCCATCAAGCATTGTGTTTCGTGATGGAATGTAACGGAAGCGAGAGACTAGTGTGTATGTATGTGTGTATGTGTGTGTGCTAGAAAACAACAACCCACGAACCATCAGTTGTGAGTTCGAGAGGAATTCGATACTCATTTGTGGTACACACTGTCGAAATGACCGTCCGGCAGCCGCTGTCAAAGTACATTTCGGAATGCGATGCTAGCTAAGCAGTACGAACGCTGGCCCTGTTGGTTCACCTTGTCGTACAACTCTCTCCGCAGTACCAACGAGAAGAGCCTACAGACGGCAGTGAGCCCCGAAAAAATAAAGGGAAACACGGGAAACTTCCTGGTAACAGTTGGCGAACGAAACTAAGTAGCGGGCAGGATATACGGCCATGTGTTCTACATTACTTTACCAACCTAACGCTGGAAGTCTGCCCTTGTCCAAGGGATTGAGAATGAATTTATTTGATCCTCCCGTTCGCTGCAAAGTTTACTGGGAATGACAAACTTTCCCAAACAGTTTATGCAATGAAAAATGTAGCACCCGGTTAAAGCCCGATCCGATGGGTGGGAGAGACACCCCGGACATGACTTCATGTGTTCGCCTCAACTCAAAGTGACCGTTGGTGTCCTACCGATCGCCACCGAAGCTGCTAGCAAGTGCTTTCGGAGCGCCTATTCTCAGCGGGTCACCCAGAGGATCTGTAGTTGTGCGATTTCTTCTTTCCGACACGAAAGCGGAATGAATGTGCCGGGTTTTCTACAGTGGAAAGATCCAATTTTCTGTATAATAAATTCATTTAATTTATCCTGCCTTTCGCTACTTTCTTGCCACTGTCCTGCGAGCGAAGATCACCCATCCGTTTTCCGCTTTGCTGGCGGTGGGACGGGTTTTTTGGTGGGATTTGGGCAAGCTTAAGTTGTTTCGGAACAATTCGGCGGCAACATTCCTGCCGTCGTCCGCATTCTCCAACGAACGCTTCGAGTTCGCATTCGGAAAGCATTCGCCCGGCACAGAAAGGATAACAACAGTCACGAGCGAAACCTTTCACAACTACACCATTTCGGGCCACTATGAAGCCGTTAAGATAACGAGGAGAGGAATAAAAGTAAAAATTAAAGCCTCTCCCAGCTGCAATCGGCCTTCGCCCGGTACCCGATACCGTTGAAAATACGACGATTTTGGGGGTGGCCTCGTGGGAGATAGTGTAAGGGCACCGGTAAGACCAACCCCAGGAAACTACGATAGTGCTGGCGGAAAACGTAAGACCGGTATCGTTCTGAACCACCCAAATTGTTATTACAGACTCTAGCAGGTGCGGCTAGTGAACGTGTTGCCCGAAGGTGTGAAATAGAACAATATTAGGAGTAAGAAAGAACACAAAAAAACAACAAGTATACATGATTGTTCTGCGGTGCCACCAACGTTTCGGTTTCGTACCATGCATATGATGTTGGGCGCGTTTCCAGGAATGGTTTAAGCTGCTTTTTCATGTTTTTATTTTTGTTCTTCGAAGACGTCGTACTTTAATTCGACCTGCTTATATGACTGCTATTGGTTTGTCTTCGGAATAGGTAGGGTTTGTAAGAAAAAGCCACTCTATATATGCGAAAACTTCTACAAAGCCGGATCTAAAGTGCATGAGGAAGATACGTGCTCTCGCTCACCGTAACTTCAGTCTCCGGAGACTAATCGTGCTATTTCGAAATTGAGTTTTTCAAATGCAGTTATAATACACCCAAAGGATCTTAGCTCTTTAGGGAGGCTTCACACAAACATAAAAAAGAATGCTCAATTGAAAGGTACTTGCGGTTGTTTGTATACATTTAAACGATAGACTGTATCAGTATGAACCAACTCTTTTTTGTAAAGAAGATATGCCTCCGAGTTCGTAAAGTTTTGTTTCTTTTTGGACATTTTTATGATAAAACTGATTGAATAAAATTTCAGAATATTTTTAAATAAGACAACAACATTTGACTTTGTTTTTATTTGCCTATAATGTTTCTTAATGGAGTACATGCTTCTTTGAGCAACGATTTCCATTACTTGTCCTAACGATAGATAAGCCAGTCAATAAGAATGAAAATTAATTACCAACCACTTTAAATTGGATTCAAATTGCAGATCTTGATTAAATTAAACATTTGTTAATTGGCCACAAGCAAGACCACAGCCAAAGTTCATTCCCCTTCCCCAAAATTAACCCCCCCGCCGTCACCTTCCCTGGTATCGTTTGGCAGCTTCCCTGCAACGCCCGATAAAAACTGGTCCTTCGAGACCGATCCCAAATCATGGGCGCAAATTAGAGGGGCATGTTAAAATACGCCTCCACCATTCAGTACTGCTCGATGCTCCCACTCATTTCGTGTTCTTATCAGCCTCCGTATTCGTGCGCTTGTGTGAGAATTAAAAGTCACCCTTTTACGAAAGGATCATCGCTCGGTGTCGTTCGAGTTCGCTTCATCGAACGGGTGCGCTGTTGGCAGCAGTGGGCGCAATTAGGCCCCGTGAACGGTTAGCTGTCGGCAAAAGTGGTTCACCATGTGACTACCTCTCCGATTTTCCTCACCGCGGTGGCATCCATTAATCCTTACGAAATCAATTTAACGAATTGGTCATATCAAGAAATGGGAGGCCATCTCAGTCTCGCCGGCAAAACGTCAATTCACATGCCTTCTTGAAAGTTCTCGGTCTGTAATCTTGCGTTCGGATGATAATCAACATGCTACATTGTAGTAGCGGCACCAAAGCCGATGGGAAATTATGTTTTGGGTTTTCGTAATCCTTTTACTTTCTCAATTTAGACCAAATTTATAGATTCAATCTTCTTTCTTCCCCCTGCCTTTGAAACGCACACGCATTTCGGTGCGATTGTGAGGGTGGATCCAAGCTTTCATTGCCTGCTGGAGATAGCACAGACCAATGGGTAAATGTACAAAACCCCAACCAATTGATCGTAGATTACAATTGGCAAACTGAACGGTTGCATTGGGTGAAGCAATCTGGAGTGGCTTAAGCCAGCTCGGGGTAATCTAATGTTGTGCATGATTTTATGTTCGTTAAGGAAGATGGTGCAATGGTGCTCAGCAATTCACTGAATCAATTATGCTAATGAATTGTTTTAACACCATCCGCATGTTCGCCATTCGAAAGTTGGGATATTTTCAGGAAAATCTTTTCTTCATTTCCAGTACAAGGGAGTTGCACAGCTTGCTGTAAAATGTTAAAATGTTAAAATGGTTTTGTAACCATCGAATTCCACTATGTGTACCTCAAGGTGAACTTTGCTGGTGAATTCAAACTAATTGCGCAGAGCGAGAGAGATGTTGCACGAAGATTGTTATCGTTAACAAACGTCCAAATGTGTTCCGATATAAACGAATTAAAGACTAGTGGTCCGGCGGGAGAGATTGAATGATGGAGTCGTGGTGGGCGATTTTTTGTTGTTGTTGGCAGATTCAGTAAACTAGTTCGCCAGTAGGTGAGTGGGTGATTCGTTGCGCCTGAAGCCGGCAGTACTTCACCGGTTTGAATAGACTTCTATCGAGGTATTTCCGAGAACAACCCAAAGCTCGATTGCACCCGGCCGGTTGAACATTGTGGATGGAATCCAATTGAAACCAGCTTCTCTGCCATGCAGCCACCGTCCATCTCGGCCAAACGACCGAGACTTCCCTAGGTGGTTGGTTCCGTCTGAAAATGGCTGGCTGGGCTTCACTGATGGGCTTCAGTGTTGCGAGAGCGTGTGTTCCACTTAATTTGTGATGTATTTATGTGTTTTCCCTTTGCAGCACTGTTATTAGGCTTTATTTAGTGCCATTCTGCCAGAACGCCAAATGATTCTGTGTGTGTGTGTGTTTTCGTGCCCGTCTGAAGCGAGTCCAATGAATGGGGAAATTTCTGGGTTCACTTCAGAAATTGCAGCGGAAGCGAGTAAACCGCTCGGGTTCGTGTCACACGTACCAAAGCAGACAGATCTCTCTACACTCATACACTCACACACACTAACGCAATCATGTGTATGTGTGTGTGTGTGTGTGTGTGTGTGTGTGTGTGTGTGAGTTGTTTGGTACACAAAAACAAACCAAACACCACCATCACGTTTCGCCAAGCGACAACACAGAAGCCCAACGTGCGAGAAATCTCGGAACTTTGTCTTGAGATGAACTTTGTCGTGTGAAAATTTAGTCACCCTTCACCTTCAGTCCGTTTCGTTTCGGTCCAAGCCTCCTCTACTCAAGAATCAGTCTCTAGTGGAGGTAATAATTTCAAACGATTCCGAAGCGATTTCCGTAGTGATCGTGTACGGTTCTGGGCGCCCAAGCGAAAGATAAGAACTTTTCACCAAACCCATCAAATTATTTGACTTTTTGGGTAGTTGGCTAACGATCACGCTGCAACCCAGTTTGACAGCCTCTCAGTCTGGTCGGTGCTTTGGCAATGCTGGGGAAGATAAATACGGTGTACGGTGCTAACGAACATCGTTTGTATTGGGCACAGTTGAAGAACCTGCACCCTATACCCAACAATTTATAATTTCATTTACGGCGTTTTAGAAAAACTGATTGAAATAGAAAGCAAAACTGACGATTTAGGTGACATTTGTGAAGTAGATGGTTTAGTGTTTGTTGCCAGATTCTTAAATGTATTTAGTGTACTAAGGACAATAACAATGTTTTCTTCTATGTAACACTAGAAAAACCTCTTTTTTGCTTTTTAACAATCAATTAGTACGGTGTTTGCTCAGTACGGAAGGTTACCCTTTATTATAATATATTTGTTTCGATGAGGTGACAGCACCAAATCGAATTACCATATAGCCTGCAAAATCAGAGGCTTTCATTCCCGAAGCACAGAGAAACGACCTCCTCTCCTTCACGGAAGACGAATTTTAGCGTAATTGAAATGTTTTCCCTTTTTACTCGAGAAAGTTAAATATGCTGCTTAACTCTTTCGGTTGTAGCCACCCTCTATCCTGCACAGGATTGGTACGGTGGATGAAAATGTTCTAATAAATTATATTTCCGGCACTATCGTGCACAACCGCCAATGGAACCGGCGGGTGAACAAGTAGGGTCGCTTTGAAAGCATGCTTAACCCGCTGTTGGAACTTCGAACCGGGAAAGATTTCTTGTTGGGATTGGGAATAAGGAGGAATAAAATTATCCAAATTGAAACATTACCTCAGCTCAGTAGTAATGTAATCTACATACATTCCGTCAGGAGCGCTATCCGTCGGAACGATCCATTACCGGATAGTGGAAACCGCGAAATGTGTTTGTGGAGCAGTGCTGACGCATTTTCGCACCCTATTACGATGATAGTTTTATGAATTACAAGAAAGACACTAATTTTGTAATGCTTTGGAGCTTTGTGTTGCGATTTATGCGTTATCAATAATTAGTTTGTGCTGTTGAATTGCTTTTATAAGATTGGAAGGTTTGATTTTTGCGTTATTCACTCATTGTCAATCTTTCACACGTGGTTGTGTGTTTTGATTGATCTTTAAGCAATAGTTTTATGATTTCATCAATAGCAAAGGCATAGTTAAAATTAACTTAAAACATTTTCATATTCCAGTAGGTTCTGTAGAAATTTGACTTATGATAGCTTCAAATTAAAAAAAAATAATAATTACTTTGCCAATTAATTTTTACAAGGATAATTTTAAAACAAAAGGGGCGGCCCGGTGGCATGATGGTAGCAGCGCCGGTCTTCACACGAACGGACTGGACCAAAATCCCATCCGGGCCAATCCCCCGTAGCAAGGACTGACTATCCGGCTACGTGGTAAAATAAGTCGATACGGCCAGGCCGTTCTAACAAAAAAAAAAAAAAAAAAAAAAAAAAAATTTTAAAACAAAAGATTTTAGTAAATAAGTTAACAAATAATTAAACTAATACATCAATAAATGTTTATAGCCAAGCCTACTAAAACTTTTCGGCTATTCATCTTTAAAAGAAAAACTGTAAGCAGCTGTCTGTTTTGAAAACAAGTAAAAAAGTAACATTAGTCAGAATTTAAACCTTTTTTTGTAAAGCTTTAAACCCTATCGGTAAGATTTTGCTATCTTTAGTGTTTTCTCACTTCATTTCAAACCCTGTTTTTCCAAACTTCGTTCCATTCCAGATTTCCTTTTCTGCAGCTTAAGTTTCGTCAAACTTTTCCGCCTTTTAACTTTAGGAAAATTGTTCAGTTTTGACCTGAAAACATGTCACAGCTGACAATCTTTATTCAGCACTTTGGCACATTTTACATTCAAAGTGTTTGAAATTTCTTTTCCCAAAAAAAACCATATCAAATGGAAATGAACTTTTCTTATGGCAAAACGGAAACACGCACACACAAACACAAGAGCACGGGCATTCTCATATTCACTTTAAACCCGTCACATTCTCGTTTTCTTTTTCCCAAGGTACAACACGGAACAGGTGTGAATGTGGGTTGGGTAGGTGAGAAAAATCATTGATCCTACAAAAAAGCAAGAAAACGAAAATTCACCACTAGCTTTTCGGCGTTGTTTTTTCTTCGCTTTAACGGTCTGCACGGTCTTCAGCCACGAGAAAGAAGTCGTATAAATGTTAAGCAGTTTTGATTTGAATATAAATTTGGCTTAATTATACGATTCACTAAATTGTACGTATCGTTCAATCTGCTCATGCCCCTACAATAGGCTTAGCGCCCTGCCATGCATGGTGGGAAGAAACCTTTCGTCTCTTTTCGCAAGACTTTTGCAAGCCTTCCGAGATGTGTTTTGGTATGGTTGTTGTTTTTTTTTTTGTTTCTTTCAATTTTTTTCAAAAAGAAAACAGAACTCTAGAGTAGAGTAAAAAAAACAACAACTTTAGCGAATGTTAATTTTTGCTGGCCGATTTTCCGCTCAAGCCCGCAAATGGACGGCGTCTGCTTAGCTGGTAGGTGAATTTTCCGAGCTAAGAACCTTTGCTTGGGAAAGTGGGTAACAAAACGCCAGACGGGGGGTGGTACAGTGTACACGGTTAGCATATTTTAATGAGCAAACGTTTCGAATGCCGGAACCCCATCCATATTGTGTTTTGCGGCGTTGAGAAGGTCAGCCGGCTCCAGCACGGGGAAGGAAATGTTTTGCCATGTTATAATTTTAACCGCTTTTTTGTAATGCTTCCAAACCCTTGCACCGTTTATGCACAACTTTTGCCCGCCCATGCTTCGTCAACATATTTTAGTATTTGTTTCATCTTAATGTATTTAGTAGCGGAAAAAGACACAAGTGGCAGGCAAGTTTTAGTGTGTTGCTTGTACCTTACCTTTCCTGGAAGGATGTTGCTCGTACTATTTCATAGTTGATTCAGCATCAGACTAACCTATCATTCAGCACACAACGTTGGTAAGAGTGCCGCAATTTTCTTGCTGTTGCTTGTCGGCGCGGCGTTAGCTCGACTCGAGCTCGATGGCTTCTTGGCTGCGGATTATCATGACCATTAACATCTCTTAACATTTTCCGGCCGTTTTTTTCATGCGGACAGCTGTGTGAACATTTTTTCTCTGTGCCTTGCTCACAATGAGCAAAGTAGTTTCGACGGCTCCCGGAGTAGCTTCCTTTGGGTGCACCGTAATCTAGCCCGATTCTTGACCCGTGGTGTGGAAAACATGGATTTGCTACTTGCAAAGTACGGCAAACTTTAAAATTATGAGCCAAGTTCACGCAGCCGATGGAAGAAAAGTTTAACGCAACTTTCCATGCAAATTGAATTTGAAAGGTATGTGGCACATCCCGGAAGACAGACAAACTTCGTCTCACATTTCTTGGGCGCCTAGCTACGATCTCGGGATGGGCCTACATGTGGAAATAAGGAGAGACGAAGCGTTGAATAAAAATTGACACGCTTCTGTCAATTGTTTACGAACGCTCCTTAGACCAAAGTATCGTGAAACTTCATTTGCCGGAACACGGCATAGGAATACAAAAGATGATACTCACCTCGCCTCATATCAGTCACCATTTTTCATGAGCTCCACCCAAACGGCGGGATACCATTACCTACGTCACGGTAAAAAAGAAGATCATCATTAACGAAACTTTCAACACTGAATGTTTTGACACTATCTTGGTTTCGCAGCAACAAAGGAGCCAAACAAAAATGCATTAAAAATTCTCACCTTCCCGATGCCTCCAGTCCATGGCTCCATGTCCTACCTGCCGCACCATAACGCACACCAGACGACACGAGCGTCGCCACACTAATGCGGGGTGGAAAGTTTTTATTTATGCTAATGTGGTAATAATTAAAGCAGCGTTAAGGAATCTTTTCCGCCAGCACGCAAAACAGCGCTCGGGGAATAAGTTGAAACTTTGCTGAACGCTTTTAATGGATGCAATTTTAAAACAGGGATACCCATAGCGTACGCGTCAGCATCAGACACGTGGTGGGGTTTCATCTTTTCAGCGCGGTAGCTCGATCTCGGGCCAAAAGTTTGTTCTTCAAACACCAAATGGAAAGCATCCTTCAACGAAAATGTAGTTGCATAAAGCGTAACTAGAGTAGGTATCGGGGGAGCGGTAACGAGCGAGAGAACTTCTCGTTAGTGGTGCATCAAAAATGGGAAAGTGCAGCCTCTATTGCCACGCAATGCTGCACGCTACGTGATATTGTATTACAGAACATTCCATCGTTCCAGGGAGCTATGCGCTCAGGTATGGAAGATTAACCTGGGATGGTGTGTAGGAAAGGGAGTAATTATAAGAAGTATTTGTATGCACCGAAAGAGGGTATAGTAATTACATGTTTTAAATCTATTTACTCTTAACGAGATACGTGGGAAATATCACAACAGAAAATGTGAATTATTTCCCAATAAACAGGTAGGATTAGTTTTTACAAACTTTTTTTTAATAAAAAGAAGATAAGCTTCGTCAAATGGTGGCCCGGTGGCATGATGGTAGCGGCGTCGCTCTTCACAGACCAACAGAACAGACGGAACCAAAATCCCATCCAGACCAATCTCCCGTAAGCAGGACCGCAAAAAAGTCTAGTACAATAAATCAAGACCGAAGAACTTCAAGCGAATTTGACTTGCTATTCTTGGAATGCCTTGGAAATGCAAATCATTGTCCATATGGGATATTTTTCCTGTTAATTGAAATACTTATCTAAATATCACAGAACTGTTAAATTTTGAATCGGTCCTGTCGTGTGAAAATCAAGATCGTTAATTTTTAAACCATCGAATTGTCAAAAGAAGACTTGGTAGGTCGTTAGGGTGTTCAATCATCTATTAATATTTTTTCAACTTGAGGTCCAACGCATTCGACATTCTACTGTGCATGATAAAGCTAGCAAAACTCGCCAACCCGTCCAACTGCTCCGCAAAACTTCATCGATCGATTTATCTACAAAACCAGCTTTTCCCGCAGGCTATCTGACAACACTTGGGCGATAGGGCATCAGCAACCGGTCCCATAACACGGATGCGATACCGGGTTAACATTCGAGTGCGTTTTTAATTAAACTCATATTCATGGGATTCGCGAGGCCCTGCAGGATGCCTTTTATCGTTTCACACGATCCAGGTTGACCCTTACATACCAGGTAGCCCGACATAGTAAAATCACCCTAAAAACGTCCCATGTGAAACCTACACGGACGAAAAGGAAAAACGAAACAGCAAATCCATTAAAACCATTCTACGCAAGCCTGCTTGTAAGTGATGCAACCCATCAACAAGGTGTGTGTTTTAGTCCACAGTGTCACGCAGGAAATCAGTCGTTGGCGGTAACAAATTAGCGATTAGAGCAAGTCATACGAATGAATGAAACCTGAAACCTTGTAGTGTGGTGCGTTTGTTTTATGCCTTTCTTTTTTTACGTTTTGCCACATCTATACAATACCATCCGTGTGAAGTAATCGTTGGGCAGATTAAAAAAGGAGCATTGTTTGGTTTGTTTCTCACGGTTAGGTTGTTTTCCTGGGGGGCAAATTGAACATCCCCCATATAGCCTTCATAAGATGACGAGTAGCCGTTACAGTGGTTTGCTCTTAATATACATGTTTTAGCGTCAACTGGGACCTAGCCCATAATCGTCATCTTTGATGTGTGCACGAAACAAATGATCAACCCACCGGTACGGTTCCCGGTTTTCCCGGGAAAGTGGTGGTCATGCAATCCCGCACACTGTCACGAACCATGCCGGTTTTTCATGCGAAACCCCTAGGCAAAGATGTGGGGGAGGGGATTTTAAACTTTCTGTGTGTGGTACGAAATTTGTATCACCCGCAAAAGTACAGACAAAGGATTAGGACAAATACAATGCGTGTGGGAATCATACTAACGAGTTTTAAACGGAAGGCAAACGCAAAGATGTTGCGAAACAAGGAGGGAAAGGAACATTCCCCATGCAGCCTGGAATGAGTGCTGTGTCGAAATGTAGAGGATTCTAAAAATCAGATTAAAGGATTTATTCAGTCGTTCTGAAAGACCGAAACGTAGGCCAAACATGTCCTTACCAGAACACACACACACATACAAACATAGTGTAACAAAAGTGGTATTAACAAGAAGGAAAGGACCTTTTTGCGTATCCATGTTCAACCCATAGAAAGAATGTCCGGTTTGCTGGGTTTCGCTTCATGGGAACTCACATATATATACACACATACAGACACACAACACACGTAGCGAGACACAAACAATCACGCCTGGACAAACATCAACTAATCCCCGCCCCGGGGGTCGTCGCCAAAGGCACAGGCTTTGTCATGTCTTTGCCCCAAAAGGCGCAACCTTCGGCGCAACCCGCATATGGGGAAAAATGGGTAAGCCTGGCATATCTTTTCTATTCAACCGCACTCGTATCATTCACCATTTTCACTGATCTACTACTGCTGCTGCTGTTGCTACTAATGCTGCTGCCAGACTACTGCCAGCTCTAATATTGTACTGCTCAGCGGAACTAGAGCTAAAGCTTTTCGGAAAATCACGATTGTCAGTGAAAATAATGGTTTCCGTTTCATTTAAATGATGCTCACTCATTTCGGTCATGTTTCCCTGGGAAAACCGTGACCTGTCCAGTCGTTGCCAGTACCCACGATCAACACCCAAAAAAGGGGTTGCACACATAATCTTTTCGGTCGTAGAAATGCTATTGTCTAGTGGGTCTCGCGCCGTGAGTAGTATGCGGTAAATCTCATTTGAAAGGATTTTGTGAGCAAACATGCCGTTTCATGAGGGAGACGTCATCCCATGACGCACTTCTATCGATGTGTGAAATATCACAAAACAAACTTCTGGCAGGAATTACATTTTACACATGTTAAACATCAATAGAGAATATTTGATGGTACAAGCAAAATATAAAAAAGGAGATTAAATTAAATTGAGGAATGTTTATCAGTTTTCGGAACTCTAATCTTCAAACATGTTCGTACATCGATAAAAAAACATTGAACAAAGCAGTTGTCATGTTCAGTGTCTCAAACAATCAATATTCCGAATCAATTCTAATGAATCAACCTTTCATCCACCTTACACGGAACTCCATCAACGTCAAAATTTATCTTTCCATACTTCAACACCTTATATTTTCTTAGAATCCTATCTGGTTACGCCATTGTGTTGGTTTTCCCCCGAGCAGTCATCGCCTGATAGTCACAACGTGTACACAGCAGCACTTTAACCTACCGATTTAAGATTATTGTTCCATTTATGACAGCAATTGTGCCTGTCAAAACCATCACTGCTCCAGCACCGTTCTCTTCAATCATTAAAAAATCATTCATGCTGTTCTCAACACGTACCGACACAGCATTTGGATGCTGCGAACATTACTCTCATCGGTACGGGGAACTAATGAAGGACATGCTGATGACATTTGTCCGACATTACCTTCATTCATCATTGCAGATCTTGGCGGAATCAAATCACGGTATAATCAGATTGCAGAATAACATTCCTTCTCCTCCCTTAAACCTCGGGAAGCCGGACTCTGCCAGCTGTTTGAACGCTAAGAGCTTCTTATCGGAAGCACCGTGTCGACGCTAGCTTTCGATGCACATAAACTCATCAACCACTCATCACATACTAATTGATCTTTTGATCTCGGGTTCGGGTAAGCTACAACAGTACACAAACGTCCTCGCCTCGTTGAATGGGATGCGAATGTGTCGAGAGGAAAATTAGAAGTGAGCAAAAGTAGATAGTTGCACCATCACCGCTCGCCTTTCAATCGATCCGCATCACCACTGCCACTAATCAGTTGCTAAACAGCTTCCATTTGACAGTATCCGAAAGCTGCCTGCTACCGGTATTGCTGCTTGTTATCTCATTTGATTGGCAAGTGCTTTGCAGCCGCTTTTCGCAAGATTCGTAACGTGATCAACGATTGAACCTGACCACAATTTGGAATTCATTTATAGCGGAAACTCGTACCAATTAAGCTTAAAGACGGCTAATTAACTGTCCCCATGCCTAACCATCTCGTAGATAAGCATCATCAGTAAATAATTCAAATCTCTTCGGATAGTTCATTTTATTATATTTAAATTAACGTGATATTCACCATGTGTCGTAAAAGTTGACTGAATGGAATGTATAACTAAACAAACTCCGTTGTTCAATTATCTAACTTCCTTACACTGTACTACTATACTTGATAACTTACTCATTCAACAAGTTTCTTAGTGCGGTAGTTATGATTTATTTAAGCCAAGTTTTGTAAATGCACACCAATTTGCCTTGTTTTACGAGGTGTACATTTACCACTGCGTAACTTCATCCCATTTTAACCATATCACTATATCCATGCGCTCGTTAACGTCGATGCCACAAAATCGATCGCAAGCTACTTTAAGGCGGATGTGTGCTCCGACACATAATAAATTCATAAAACATTGAGGAAATTACGTATAATTCTACCTTGTCATGGTATCGCTTCATTTGAGCGTCTATAAATCTAACAAAAGGGCCCCCGAGAGAATAGGATCGCTTGGTAGGTTGCCATCAAAATAGGAAATGTGCGCGCCGACCGGAAGCAACAAACGGCAGTCGCAGCATTTTGGCATTTCTTCCAGCTTGGGCGTCTACCGAGAAAACGATCAGTAACCGACGTGCACGAGATGCGAGATGCTGTCTTCCGAACGGCTTCCACGACGCTCTGCAACGTCTAGGATGGTAATAAAGCCACACGAGGAGGAACCGAGGAATGGAAGGACGGTGGGCGTCCTTCGTCAAGGTAGTCATATCCTGCCCCGGTTGGTTCGGGCTCAACGGTGTCTATCGCGGTAATAAAACCGCCTCCAGCCGGCATCAACCGCCCGGAAGCAGATCAATAATAATGGCCTGGCAAAGGCATCGGCAGTGCGATGCATTCGGGAGTGTGCGGGCCCGGGCAGATTCCCCCGATGGAATCAAGCAGGTTCGGGTCGATTAAGCTACGCGGTGCAACCATTCGTAACGACACTGATATCGGCGTGATGAATGGCGTGTAAAAGGATTAATTTCTGCAAGGCTAGCACTTGTACGCGGTAGCGGGTATAAAACATACCAGGCAAGTAAGATTGCCCGATCGGCCGGTTGGTGTGGTGCGTGGAGAGCGAGGAACAGTGCACAGTGCTAAATCGGTCGATCACTGAATAGATGAACGGTTGGTTGAACCAGCATTGGGTTGGATGGATGGATGGATGGTTGATGAAAATTGCTGAGATGAAGACGATTTTGAATTTTGGCCTCACGATAAATTATTCTACACCTCAGTGAACAGCATTAGTCCATGGAAGCAATTTCTAAGAATTTTTAGTAAATGAACATTAAATATGTTTTTTTAACAATAATATTTTTAGCATTTTACTACTAAGAGATACAGTATGAAAACTATAACCTATTTGAATATTATGTTCAGTTAAATATGGCACGCTATTTACGGAGTTAGGTTACCCTAGGGCGGTTTGATTTTAGTTTAGGTTGCTACTTGAAATGCGATAAGTTGGAACTGGTTTGGTGTTGCTAGGCGAAAGGTTTGACGATAAAAGCCTACACGCGGAATTATTCAGTACGCAGCCACCGATGATGAATAAAACAGTATTCCAAAGTGGAAACTCATACCACTGCTGTCTACGTTCGATTCTAATGCGTTTTCTGTTAACAATCGTATCGTTGCTCTTCGGTCTGATGGTACGTCGCATTCATCTACACCACGACCCGAATGTATCTCAAGTTTACCATTTTACCTCGATTCACGAATGTCTCTTAGAAGAGTTACAAAAAAAAATACAAACCGAACGCGCCATTCGAAGTTTTACCTGTTACAAACGCTCTCGCAGTCTTGGGCAACCTGGTGCTCGATTGGAAGCATCACAATGCTCTGTTAACCGCGAAAGCATACTTAGTGGTGTTGTCTGGTTAGGTGGTTTTATGGTACTAAAATCAAGCACACGTATTTCGAGAAGAGAAGGGCAAAAGTTGGATCGAGCAGAACAGCGCCTACCACAGTCTTGCAAAACAGAACCTTTAAAAGTTTAGCCGTACATAGCACTGGTTAGCTGGTATAAAATCGCTCTCAATAAAATTGGAAAGGATGGGGTTCATAAAAGAACCTGCTTTTAAACTGAAGTATTGATTGATTTACTAAGAATCATTGCATAATAACTTGATGATGTAGAAAATAATGAAGTTGTACAAAATTGCACTGGAAACTTATCGTTAAAACAATATTACAATATTTTGATAAAATACAACTTTTGGCTCCATCCAGATTCATTGAATTGTTTCAAATGATTTGAATTTAGGGTTAGTAGTTTTCTGCTTGCACGCACTACATAATGAAATATACTTTAGATATCAAAACTTTCTTTGCTTAATTTGATTCCCAACAAGCAGTTTACGATAGAACGACAAGGCAGACTCAACACATTCTGAGATCACAATCTGTTCAGAGTAATCGCTCAACCTCAATCAAGATTTCAGCTGAAATAACCCACGGTATGGAAAATCGAAACGGAGCCGGGTCGAAAATAATATTCCCCGAAATTCTCCCTTTTGGAATTGATTCATACCGTGGAATGTGTTTGATGTTCAGGCGAACGAGAAATAATCCGCGCACCGCGATTTGCACTAGTTTGAGATTAAATCCATTCATCAACCCATTGTACTAGCACCAAAATCGTTCTTTGCACCGTACCGTAATCCGAAACAGCGGTCTCGAACGTAAAGGGATCTAAGCAATTGCCTGAGCGATAGGCCTAGAAACGTATCCGAAACCTTTCGCGGTGTTTGTTTACGAAAGAACCGCCACGTGTTGGATAGCCGGGTCCTTAGTCCTAGCCTCATTTCGTAGAAATTTTGCCTGCATTTGCCGATCTATCAACGGTAGAGAGGGGTTCGGAATGATTTGCAATCGAAGGTTCGAACACCGAACAGATGCTGCCTTGCCTGCTGATGATGAAAATTGCCAACCGTAGATTTGGGGCCGTAGGATTATGAATATACCACGAGGTAGTGTTCCCACATCCCTTTCGATAGAGTTGGCCGCTTTTTCGTAAACTCACCCAGCCGATAGGAGTCCTTTCACAACAAGACGCTATGCAATTTCCAAAGGAAAAAAATAACCCACGCGCTAAAATTTGCTCACGCGAACCCAAGCTACATCGAGTGGGAAAACTAATAATCATAAATTTCTTGGAACCATTTCAATACACATGCTGCTAAACGTATCTGGAAGTTTTGCCGTACAATTTTGCTTCTCGGATACATTTCTTGCACTTTCCTCAATGCTTGTTTTGGGTATGGTCTTTTTGAAACTTTTCTCAGAAATTACATTTCTTTCAATGCAATTCGCTACTCGTGCGATATATATGAAATTTTAAGCAACCAATAACCCGATAACAAGACAGAAGAAAATAAACCCTGTATTCCATCCTTTCATAATTTTCTTATCAATTTTGAATAAATTGAAAAATATTACAATTGTTTGACAAAAACTTGAACCTTTTTGTGCAATTCAAAAAGGTGCAACGTTTCCTAATAACACAAAAACACTTCTAATGCTGTTAAAGTACAACTTGTTTTGATAGCATGTAAAACCAATGCAAGACACTTTAAAATACCAATACAAAATAAAGTTAAAGGTATGATAAAAAAATTTACAATAACACTACCCGTATCTTCCCTTACCATTCGACATGATGTAAGAATAGAACAAAAGAGTTCGAAAGGACAAAAAGTTACGAAAAAAAAACAGAAAAATCCCAAAACCATAACAGAAACAAAACGAAACAAACAGAAGAAAATGTCACTGATAAGAAAGAATGGTGGGTTCAATGTGACAATGCAAAACCTTACAAATGATAGCATAGTGCTTCGCGAGAAAGGCGAAGGTGTAAGGAAGCCGCAATAGAGGTTTGCATTAAATACAGGTGGGTGTGAATGATGATAAAACAACACAACAAAAGCCACGCTCGGTATTGTTTTGACTCGGTGTGCTGTAACATTCCAGGCAGTATAGATAGCATTTCATGAATTCATCCAACCTTCGGGTTACAGTCCCCTTTTTGTTGTTTAGGGAATGAGCGAATGTTTAAAACTGTGCAAGTACAAGTAACATAAAAATTTGATGTCTTGCGAGTTGCGAGAACGAGTTGTATGTGCAGCTCTTCACTCTCACACATGGTCATGATTTGAACGAAACCTTCTTCGATGGAGGCGCCTGGTTTCTTGCTATATCACGGGGAAGGTTTTTAAGAAGTAGGTGATGTAATGTGTTTTTTAGCGTCAGACTTGCAGCGGTTACCATATTTTGCACCGTCATGTGATATGTTGCACTGCGTTTTTCAACAGATCGCTAATTATGTTTCCCTTTAAGGCGAACAAAATGTTTACACTGCACGTGGATATATTCAGCCTACATATGTATGTATTTACTAAGCAGAAGGTCATAGGAGTGTGGCACCATCGGTAAGAAGTGAGAGCTCATCAGAGTACAGAAAGTACAGGGATATGTACATTTCTACATTCTTTAGGGTGTTTCAACTGGGACAAAGTTGTGCTTTGGAATGATTCCCCACCGTACAAAGGAAACATTCTACATGTCGAAGTACGAAGCAAACAAGACCTTTCACAATGCATCAAACTTCGACTTCTGGTACGTATCTGTTGGTATTGGCGGTACACATGATCTTTTAGTAATTATCATGGGTACTAGTAAGTAATTATTGGTAGTACAATAAAATAGCATTGATTAATTCTTTTCTGTATATCTCCTTCGGTGCCAGTTTTTAAAAATGTTATTTACTGTTTGATAAGTTGACATTTTAATTTATTGCTATTAACACTGTCTTTGGCAAACAGAAACAATTGACAACTACACATAGACGTTACCACTCTGTCTTTGTAACAATGTTGCTCCGACAACCTTGCTTCTAAAAAACTTTTCTTCGCAATTTTTCACGCTTTCCACTTTTTTCAATTCAAATTAGGTCACGTGTAGCAGCTCTCGTGTTAAGCTCCATTCATCGTAATTGAGTTATTTTTACGCACAAATTAAGAAATCCCTTTAGCGTGGCTGTACCACCAAAGTATATCCTTCCGTCTCCGAATCTGAGAAACTCTAGAATTTTGCCTAGCTTATCGGGTAACTTTTTCAGCAACCGGCTAGGATATAACCGTTCAAAACAAGTACCACTGGGAAGAAGGAAACTAAACAAACCTAGCAAAACAGCTGGATTCCGAGTGCTGGACGCAAGGAGATAATCCACTAAGCTTAGCGCTAACGTTACGCGAAAAATATTCCTCTACATGGAGAGTGAGGGAGAAGAAAAAACAACGAAGAAAAACATGCCACGCACGGGGAAGAACCCCAGTTGCAAATTGTTAAACCCAACGACGTCCGGAATGTTTGTCTGTAATTCCCACCATTTAGTGCGAGAAGCCCATCTCGCAAGGAAGCTTCCCGCTGCCACCGGAGCGTAAGATTCTCGCAAGTAGAATTATATGCATATTAATTGGCAAAGTTTGACAGGCGTGAAACGGACCAAAACGACCGTCTACGCGGATGCTATCGGGCGATAATCACGTTTTTGCTTTACGCTAACGTGGCATTTCTTTGAATATGCAATAGATCCATTACTTATTTCTCGCACACGAATCTTCCAAATTAAGATTGGTTTCAAGGCTTTCTTTTATTTCTTAAAACATCTTTAAATGGGCCTTTGTCGAAGGATGATAGATAAATTTAAAGATATGTTTCAAATCTTCATTTCATTTAATCTTAACACTCTTTACAGGTTGCTAAACTCGTTTCTAGAATATCTTCACGATTTTCATACTGCATATTTAAGCATACCTTTCAAATTCTTTGTGTGATGAGGCCAAACCAAGTCCACCGTCTTGCTTTCTCTCTCTTTCTCTTAAAGTCAGAGCGAACTTCAAAAAATTCCTGTTCCAGGCTATGACTTCCTGACAGCTAAATCCATCCATCCAACAAGCTTTACCACGATCGCACTGTCACTGTGCCACCGCACGGCCTACACGTTTCGCCAAACGAATTAACTCAGCCATCATCAGGACAGCTTCGACCAGACACTAAGCAAAGGACCTGTTTGTGACGAATCGACTGTGGCTTCCACAAATTAATACCTACAAACAAACACCAACCTCCAAACCAAACCTTAAACCCAAGCTCGCGGCTCCAGAAACAAGGCGGAGAGAAGTCGACTGTTTAGCTGGGCATTTTGTTTAATGAAATACGTAATCTGATGACTCTGTTCTTTCCCTCTGCCGGATCTTGTTTGCCCCGGCAGGAATGTGTTGCGGTCGAGACGGTAAAAGTACTCTTACGGCTAGTGGTAGATTTGCTGAGTAATGCGCTACAGTTGCCAGCATCGCCACCGGGCCTAACCATGCGTAAAAGTAGCCTCCATTTCCGTGCAGCTCCCTGCCTACAGTGATGTCGAGCACTGTAGCCAGGGGACCAAATGTCCGTGACGACCGGTTTGGTTACAGCACCAGCCGTACTTTGCCATATGTGACCAAAAACCAAGACCGACGGTAGATTAGGACAGTTCTACCGTCTGTTGTCCGGTTCCGTTGATGTGCATGTGTTTCTCTTTCACCTGGTTTCTTTATGTCTTGTCTAATCCGATAGATAAAAGCATGTTGTGAACTCTGAAGCTTCCAGCATACAGATGCTACAGAGTATGATTATGCTCAGATGTGTGCTAGCAACAATTCCAGTTCTTAAAACTTTCATTTAATTCTTTCTTTTCAACATACAAGAACATGCACATATGTATACAGTACACTTAATCAACCCACCACACTGTCACTTCAAACTGAATGGTTGATAAAATTATCCCTTGCTTTATTCTTGGTGCGTAATATCACCATTGCAGAGTATTGTGCATAATCCGAGCAATGATGTGTTTGTTATAGTTTTTTTACAAACTATTGCTTACGTTGTAGCTTTAGATGCTATTTATTTATTTATTTATTTATTTATTTTTTGATTATGTAGAATAACCCATACGTATTTATATATTTATATACTATTCAATATTAAGCTTTCCTACTACCTCTGTTAGAAGAATAAGTTTAAGAAGATCATATCTTCTGTATGTTTTGGTGGCCATTTACCCATTCGTGGCCAGCCATAAACCCATTCGTTGCTTTATACACGAATCAAACATTCGCATTATTATTGTTAGCTTCTTCAATTCCCAAGTTTCGCCCTACGCCATGAACCAATAGTAGCCCGCTTACAGGGAATCGACCATCGACGGATTGTTGAACTATAAATACTACTTTGTGCTCCATCCGTCTAATCCGCACGGTCTGATAACGATGACCGATCATATATCAACAGATAATACCATGTCCCATGAAACGATTTCCATTCACATCTCTATTTGTCAACGAACCAGTGGAAAGGAATCTTCAACTCTTCGACCGCCACTCGACCATTGTCCGTCCCCGCCGATATCACCGTAAAATGTCTCAACCTAGCTGCTTGTCCTGTTGCAGGATACGGAAATTTTCATCCAAACCATTCGTGCGTTCAGCAGCTCCATCCATCATTCGATTGCGCCACTACCATGGCCCGTTTGAGCCCGTTCCGTGAAGGCCATAAGTTTATTCATCAGCCCCAAAAGAACATGAACTGATTCTGGGTCACTTTGACGAAGCATATCTGTAGGCTCCGGTTGACTGGCAGGAACATATGAATCTCCATTAATCATACACTTAATCTTCGTCGCAGAAGAAACTGTGTGCGTGTGCGTTCGGGGTTTGGTGATGGTAGAATCCTTGCTGAAGTGTCAAGCCTGCCAGATTGTCGTCCCGGCAGAGTGTTGACAGCTCGGCACATTTGACCGAATTTCTCACGCTGAAATTATTATTTATTCGATTTCTCACATCTGTAACATGCCATTAGGTTTCTTTTTCCAAAATTATGGATCGAGAATTGTAAACAAAAAGTTTTGAAGAATTTTACATTTCTATATTGAGTTCTATGTGGGTAAAGATAATTAACAGCGATACTAATCTTTTTTCTTCAATATTTTTTTTTATTCCACAGTAAAATCCTCTGAAATACAGGCTGTAGAAGGGCGGAAGATCTCCCTGCCCTGTCCTTTATCAGCACCTTCCAGGGATAAAGTCTACATGGTCTTGTGGTTCAAGGACGACGCCGGCATTCCATTGTACAGGTATGTTAGACAATTTTGAAGATAATTTTCTCTTTTTTTCAAGAAAAATATTGTCTTATGATCAGGTAAATATTTGTTGTTTGTTATGCTATAGAAATACTTTAAATCCATGTCCAAAAGAAGTATTTTATTTTTACTTCATAATGTAATCAACCATATTTACGATTACTACAAACAGTTATTGTTCTAAGACCTGGAAAGTCAGTTTAGTACTGTTTCATGGTTATAATTCACCACACATCAATTGGTCTTAAAAGGCTCTTTAACTGCCAGTCCCAAAACACCAATTAATGACTGGCAAATGGGAATGCTAGGAACACAAATTTAAACGAATCCAAATGCTGTTACACTCTTGTTCGCAACAAATAATGAACTGGTAGTAGACACGCAGCACCCCAATTGGTGTTCACAGAGTATTTTTTTAAAGACAAATCATACACCATAGCTATAGTAAATATACCAAGTTTTTGGAAACTCTCCGTTAGCAATGTACGTACCGGAATTTACCGTATATGCCAACGTTTTTCGTATTTCAACGATTTCACACTACACCTTGATAGTGTTTCCATGATAACTATTTAATTACCCTTAGTTTTTTTTGTCGGGAGATTTAACACGCACTTCGGCTTACCTGTGAAACAGGACCATAACAGTAAGAGGTCACCATGATACGAGGTGTAACGTGAGAATGGTAAATATATGAAATAACCTATGACTGAAACCTTTTACTTCATGTGCTAGACAAACAATTGTATCGTAGAAGGATAAGCGTTTGTTTATTTTCATATTATCAGTGTATCACGAACCTACCACTGACATACATATTTATTTTACTAATCCAATGACTAATACATCAATTGAAGAAGGTTAATGTGATGGAAATTTGAAATGTACCTTGCTTATTGGAAAGCAATAAACCTATGGTATCGCAGGAATTCTTTCGTTCTTCACTAAATTCACTTCCATGAAAACTTTACAAAGCATAGTTTAAGAAAATAATTGCACAAATGATTCCCAAACTAAAGATCTGAAATCGTAGACGGTATGCAGCTCGCGTAACACAATACTTCTTCTGTTAAACACTCTAGAGACAATAAGCGAAAATTTGTTTCAGCAGAAATTCGTGCCAGATGAGCTCGTGAAGGTGCCCATCCTGTGGTGACAACACTCAGCTGTTGCTGTTACAGAAACCAGACTGCCACAATGAAGTATTCTCACACCTATCTTACCTTCGAAGTGGATTGTTCGCAGTCTCATCGTTCCATATCTCCGTTGCTCCATACCTACTAAAGGTACATTTATTTCAATTTTTCTCACCCAAACTCCTTTTATCGGGATGCGGCGAAGGTTTCAAGCGAGAACAAGGGCAAAACAAGCCCAGCCCAATCGGCACACGGTACGCGACATAATTCAACCATTACCCTAAAGGGATTATTCGAAACGTGCCCATCGAGAATAGTCCTCCTTTAAAGAGAAAGAGAGTTGGAGGCTCATATGAAGTTGACATTACTGAGAAGTTGGGCCCAAAGGGGCCGTGCGTGTGCTGGTAGGTCCTTTTAGTCTTGGGACAGTGTCTATTGCTAACGTTAAACCATCCTTGACACGTTCGCCACATTTGTTGTGTTGTTGCCTTACTTTCAAATAAATATTTGAAACGATCAAACTTTGCGCCATTAGTGGCAATAGTTAATCGATTCTCATAATTTACGTCCTGCTTACATCAAATTCTTTGTTTTGGGAGGTAAGGGTTAGGAATAAACTTGAATTCAAATAGGAGAGCTTATTGTTCTTTAATATTTTTTAATTCATAACCACTTCTTTATCAAATTGTAATAAATAGTAGATGTGTGATATTTGTAAAAAAAATCTCTTCCAAACCATACGTCAACCTTAGAAACACATTCAACAAATCTTTTCAAAGACATCAGGCTAACATTAAAATCACTTGACCTTCGAATTGTGTTAATTTTTTGTCCGGTGGTTTCAACGATTCAGCAAAAAGGCCGTTCTAGAAATATTAGTCAATAGAGCCGTGGCAAATGCCTGTTCCAGATGCCAATCCACTTCAACGGGCAACAGGTTGCTTGTTAGCGATTTATGTATCGTGTCAAGAGGCGACAGGAACGAAAAGAAACTCATCCAATCTACTTCATTACACACACTTATCACTGTTGTCCCTTTTGCTAGGTAACACTACAGCAGCATCATGATCGACGTCATTCTCCTTATGTTTATTTCGTGGTATTAGCTTTGCTTTTCTATTTTTGTCCTGATGCTTCCGTGAAGACATAAGGCTTTCACTTACTATTACTATAGGGGAAAAATGTTTCATTTGGAACATGATTGTTAATGTTCATATGTACAATTTATGAGCACAACCTAGCACTCAGCTCAACCAGCTTAAACATACTTTAAATCAAGAATGTGTGAAAATGTGCCCTAACACATACACATTGCAATAGAGCTGCGAGGAAAACTCTAATTGCTATTTAGTAGCAGTTTCAACTGGGATAGCAAACAATTTCGTTGATTCATTCGGTGGTAATTAGCACCGCCGATGTACGGACCATGTTGCTTCCCATTCTACGCGTGATATTAAGCGACCAACTCATGTTCCTTGCAAATCATCGTCATGTTAAAATGAACCGTTTCTTCAAAGAATTGTATGATGCGGAAGCCTGTTTACCTCACGCAACGCAAGTTTTCTAAAACTTCAGAAAAGAAAAAACTGCTGCAGGAAGTGTTATATTTAAATCTCATGTTTTGAATTTAAATTCGCAATATTTTATCGCATAAACTAACAACCGTTCATAAATGTTACATAATTAAATTACTCTGTTTTCCCACCAGACTCGCAAGTCAAATCGCGGAATGTAAAATCCGATCGAATCGTAATTTTTGTTATTGTACACCGGGTCTCGCTTATTACCACAAAACCGCATGAAAGTGTTCCTTTCACCAAAAACCTCTGCTAAGTGGTCCATTACTCTCATTAATTGAGCTCTCCACTTCCAAGGCTCATTACTTATGACATTGCAATTATTTCACTTAGCGCCTGGCAAACGGCAGTGGCCGTTATGCGCTAAACTTTGCTCACGAGGTGAAATGAGTGTAAAAGTAAAGTGCGACAATAAGGACTGCGTTTTCAACAGGCGGGAAAATAATAATTATATTCAATTAATCTCCAAGAACCGCACCAGCACCGGTGAAGGTGATGAAAATTGTTTACGTTAATGAATTAAAGTGGATCAAGCTTTTGAAATGAATACAAAACAGTTCACTGGAATCTGCTGTTGTGACACTGTTTGTGAGCTTATATTGAAACAAATTACTGCTCGTGTCTGGAAACACAGTACAGTGCGAGCCTCGTTCAGTTTTATGTAAAGGGAATTCTTCGATGGAATTAATGTATAGTTTATTAACTTGTCCTAAGCGCAATGGAGGATCAATCTCACTACGAATCACAGTCAATCGTGCACTGTAAATTAATTTAGTATTGCTGCTTTAGGAGCAATAATATTATTTTAGATTGATTGATGCTCGAACGGATGATGAAAGGAAGTAAAAATAAAATAAAACATTACCTTAAATATTCTCAATCGGAACCGTAAGCACTGGTCGAAGTAAAAAGGTCTTTAGAAAATTTATGCTTCACTGCATTGATGCAAATGCCTTTCTCATACTCAGCCTCAACTGGCCCTGCCAATTGCCGCACACTCGCACTCAAATTCCAACCAAGGTCTCCGAGATGCCTACGTAGCAGAAGGCATCGTGAAACGCTAACGACGTTTGCTGCGCCCCAATCAGCTTGGCTCTTCGCAATCGTGGATTGTTGGATATTCATAAATTCATTGTGGGCTTCCTAAATTTTTCAATTTTATTTTCATGATCCTCCCAACCCTGCCAGTGATCTTGTGCAATAAAGTTGATTCCACCGCGGCAAAAGTGACAATCCCGACCCGGCCCGGGCGACCGTTTGTGTGCGGGTTTTTGGATGGGTTGGTGATTCGCGCACAGCTTTTGCACAGTGCATGAAATATGACGAAGCACAACGCAAGAAATGTTGCGATCCGTCTGATGCAGTCCAGTCCAACTTGCCATTCGACAGTCAGCGAAACGAATGCAGGGCGCCGACGATTGGGCGAACCTTCTTTAGGCAACCGGGCTGAATTCGTTTCCGGGTCGCACGGAGCTGACTTTACAGTACTTTGCGAAGGGCTATAAAAAGTGCCTTCAATGAATATTTTGCATATTTCACATAAAAATCATTCCTTAAGCTGGATGTATTGAGACTGCTGGTGTGGTTGAACGTGATAGAGCAGGTGCTTTTAGGCTAGCGGCTGTAAAGGATTTTCTGTGAAGGATGTGCCTTCATATAAGTAAAGCGCGCTAGAGGAATGTAAAAATGTTATGGCGTTTTAGTTAAAAGCGAACCCCGAATGACTGAAACGATTATGTAAAAGTGTGAAATTGAAGTACTATAAACAAAGCTTACGCACACTGAATAGCATGGTGGTTGGTGACATTTAAGTAACTTTGAAATTAAATTCTTTTTTTTTATTGTGGAAATGCTTTCGCAATTCCATACAGACATTGCTCGTGTATATCTTCATACCGTATCGATAAGTGTTTTATTGAATATTGCTCGTGCCCTCCTGAAATAAACATCACCTTATTGATGTGTTGAAGTTAAAAAAAGCTATAATTGAAAAAGATGCTCACATGTCTGTTAGGAATTATTATCAATTTTAGTAACATTGCTATCAAACTGTACCGTCTCTACTATAGACCGGATACTCCCCAACCCTACCAACATCCGCTGATACCTTGGAGCAATATATCACTCAAACAAACACTGTCCCAAATAGGCCCTTCGGCTGTCCCTCCCAAACCAGAGAAGATCCCAAATCGCTGGAAAAGGTTTTGCCTGAAGGACATGATAATACGCTTACGTTCACAATATTCCCCTCGTCTACGGTTGGGCAAAATTGTCCGACAGTCTGGAAAAGGGTATCGGCCGCTGATGTACATTCCACCTATTCGATCAGTGTAACAAGAACAGAGCATCAAATCGACCTGCAGCAAGTAACACAAATCACCTCGTAACTGGTGGAACTGATTGGAGCGAGAGTGAGACCATTTTTTACAACACAATTTATTCATAGCGTTTGACCATTCCCTATGCGTTTCCGATTCGTTTTTCCCTGAAATTGGTTCGATTTCATAAAAGGTTTTGCGAAAATAATCGACAAAGCTCGGACACCCATCTTTTCTCGTAAAGCGTTTCGCATCACTTAACGTTCCGCAAAACGGTGAATCTGTGTACGGCATCCAAACGGTCAATGAGCTTCCGGTTATCGATCCGTTCCGGGGAGAGGCATATCGTACATCATGAACATATTCCACATACACAAAAAACACACACACACACACACACACACACAAAGACACACTCACGCATGGAGCTAGCTGAAATAGATACCAATCAAAATAAACCAAATGGCTCGCCTATTTCTATTAACAACCGCGCACATGTTTATCAAATTCTGTAAAAGACTTCAAGTAAAAAGGTTTAGAGGTTTTTTCTTTGTGGCTGAACGATGTATGCAAAATAATGGACTGAGGCATTTTAAGCTGCTTTTACTTGTGTTCTGTTGGATATCTTTGAAGCTAGCAGGGACTAGAAAACCTCCTTTCTAGTGTATTAAAAGGGGTTTTTGCTTTGTGTTGTTTGATATTCCGGTTTCGATATTGTGCCTCTAAAGCGAGCAATGATGCGTTGCAAACATATTTCAAGCACTTCTATATAGCAGCTTGATGATGCATGCGCAAAAAAATTACATTAACATAAGCAATGATCAATAAATTGGTCACAATGTAATTAACATTTAGAAATACGACAAACCGTGTACACATATTCAAGTGGAAATATATTCAATTGCTTTTTAATGTTACCGTCTCTCTGCTCAGTTGCTCTTAACATTGTAAAGTCAAGTTCACCACATGATCATCTTTGAAGACAAACCAATTCCAAATTATAATTTTTAAATATAACCAAAATGATATAAAACCAAACTAATTTATGTGTTGATTCTATATACCTTGTTACCATATCCCACTCTTACATAAACAATTACAATAAATGCACTCTTACATATCCTCTCAAAACGCTACCACTGCTACAACAGAACGAAATCGGCTCAAGATTCGTTTTTACAGTCTCGTATCATCTTTTCCAACTGTTTAAAGACTTAATTTTTTCCACACTTTTCTGCTCGACCTAGCTATGTACACCTGAAGTATTGCTACGTTGTCCTAATTTAAGCTCTCTGGGTTGGTGGAGCAATAAACCGTTGAAATGGGGATTAAATTATGTACTGTATCCCGGTGTGTAGTACATATAAATATTTATGCAAAATTGCAGACGATCCCAACCCCCCCCCCCCAGTATACGGTTGTTTTATGAACGCTCGTTTATATCTTAACGTTCTCCTTGCCTGTTTGCTCCGTTTCTCTATCTACCCAGCGCTCGCTTGTTTACCTATCTGTCTATCTATATCTGATTTTCGCCCTAATTTGTGTACCTTCTTCGTACCTGTTCCCTCCTTTATACTACATATTTAAAAGCATCTCAAGCAAGAGCAGTATTTCATAGGACCGGGGAGGAAAGCTTTATTCTTTGCTTTTCCTATTTTAAGAGGACATTTTTATCATCGTGAATACACGGTAAAGGCATTCGGTAGTAAAAGCATCACCACTTGGGAAAGTGGGAAATTTCGATACTATCGTTTTGCGCCACAGAGACTCAGATCTGTAAGTAAAGGTTGTTTTTTTGTTTTCTAAAGGATGTGCGGACTAGTTTCAAAAGGCTTTCACCTGTACCTGCTGTAACTGAAACTCTCGGCACACAACCGTTGCAGCCGTCGCATGTGTAGACCGTCATGTCTGAAGGGTACGTCAGATTGCTCCATTAACGTCTTGGGTCTCTCCCTGCAGGGGTCTGGAAATGAAAACACTATTCGCTGTTTCGCATGCCCTCCTTCTGCCTTGGTTTGCACATGCACGATTCGCGACATTCTATGAACCGGTGGGAGAACAAACCGAAGCCAAGGCGAGTGCACTACAGAAAGAGAGAGTGTCACTTTCTTCGCTTTAAGGACGATATTTTCTTACGCCTCTTTACTGGCCACACCACCACACTCGATCGCTCACTCTATACTCTCTTGGAAACACGTGAAAAAAAGCTGCTGAAAAGGCTGATGGTTCTTTAAGCGGTCGTTTCAGAATGATGTCGACAAAAGCCCATCGCCTAAATGGAGACCAAGGCGTCACGAAAGCAACGGATGCAAGAGACGTGCGATATGCGCTGAAAATTGCTAGCAAACCTAAGAAGGAAGCGCAATATGAATGAGCTGCCACGCTCTATAAAGATATGACGGGATAGAGACTCTCTTGAAGATGTCCTCAGAGCTGGAACCCATGTCGGCAGGGTTTTGATGATGGTGCAAAAACCTGATGCTATCCCTAGGCACCAGCTCTGCCCACCTGTTCTTTTGCAGGGCCGATTATCTACACAACGACACAAGGATGGTATTCACATTTTCAAAACCTAGCACCAGTGGGTGAAGTGTGGAGCAACCTACGTGCCTTTGCTGAGTCGAGTGACACACGGGCATGTCAATATTAATGTGAGCAAGTGAGACAAACCAGCTCCCCGAACGTTGCTGCTCCGGGCAGAAGCGAGGGTGTGAAGGGTTGTTAAATGGAAATGGTAAATTTGCTTTCACCTGGCTATTTTGGTTTTCCTCACCAAGAGCAAGACTGTGAAGCCCGGAAAATAACATTAAAAGATTGGTTTAATGGCACGAAATGAATTTAGGGTTTAATGAATCGCAAACGTGTGTCGAGCGATGGTAAAAAGGTAAACGGTACACTTTAACTAAATAAAAGGCAAATTTAGATACACAATGCTGTAAGCGAAGCGTTTGTGAGAAACCATGTTATCAACAGCATACCGTATTCTTACATATTATTCAATCAGGAAGTCATTTACTTTTTATTGCCATGCTTTTCAAAAAATGAATTAAAAGCATATTACACCGTTTTTGCTAGAAGTCAAATGATATTAAACCATGGTTTATATTGCTTCTTCTGGAATTAATAAATGTACATTGTGTCTGACAAAAAGAATGAACATGGTGCTTCAGATATTTTCAATGTAATCTGAGCACAGTGTTGATTGCTCAGCAACGCAATTAATGTCATTTGTAAGCCCGATTCAAATCATTATTGGAGGCGTTAATACCGAATAATGCTGTACACATTGCTACAGCAGGATATTATTTGTTAAATGAGAAGCTTTAAATGTCATCGAATGATCGAAACACCGCCAGAAAGGGTTGAACCGTAAACTAAGCCGCAGATAACGTAACTTTGGCCCGAATGATAACAATCATCGGCGGATCCGGATCAACACGTTGACTGTCAGAAATCGAACGGGGACTTGCTTTACCCACGCCAAGAACAAGCCATACACATAGCTGACGGCAAATCGTATCGCTCCCCCGGTGCCACTTTTGCCTACAGCGTAAAGCGAAAGCATCTCTTTAAACCGCAGAGTAGTTGTAATCGGTTGGTTTAACATAACCGATCCGGTTCTCGATTGCTCGTGCTGTTTACGGTTTTCTTTTCGCCTCGTGAACAACGCACAACAGCTACCCGTTACTACACTGACATTCGTCCGCCCAGCGGACTTGCCACCGTTTCTAATGGGTTGCTTTTTAACCTACCCGTTCGCTCGCTAACCTGCCAACTTTGCCACTCACATCTTGCCATTTCGAGACGGCTACCTTTGTTTTCTGTCGAACGATGAGGTAGCGGTGAAATGTTCCCCACGTCTAGCGGTTGTCAATTTTTGTGTCTCACTTATCCGTGGAGTTTTTTTCCACCCTTACTGCCACCCCCAGTCACAAAGTCGACACCATAATCCTTTGCTCTGCAGAAGATTATTGTACATTTACATAATTAAAACATAACAAAAGCGAAACCCGTAACCGCAGCCAAGTCCTTGGCAAGTATCGTGCTGTCGGTGTTGAAAACAGTCGTACGATCTTGGCGGAGTAGAAGAATTCGTTTCAGTATTTTATTTTTTTAATTCCACTTCACAGTGTCGCCTTCCCTTCGCGGCAAATGTTTTGTTCAATTTACAGTAAGAAACAAACAGAACTAAAAGGTAGTGTGATGCAACTAACCGCATTCATTTGTAATGCTTTGGTGCATTATATTGAATGCGTGCGGTATTCTAAGTAATTAACAGCGTGACATTATTTAAAATTATGATTCAATATGTGGTGGTTATATCAAATGCAAGAACTGCGATGCAAATTTTAGCAATTGAACTGAATTAAGCGTTTCTCTTTAAGAATATATGAATTGGTCTATTC